>NW_028263377.1:1955050-2025933 GCF_051168715.1 Poecilia mexicana
GCCACATCTAAAAACTGCAGGACAGCGGCCCTCGAGGACTGGAGTTTGAGACCCCTGTAAGAAGACTCAACAAGGAAGCATTAGACCAGGAATACTTTCTATGGGACAGAAAACTAGAACGGTACACATAATAAAAACAAGGAGATTAACGGAACCCATCACCTAGCAACCCACTCGTCGCCTAGCAACCCAAGTTCCAGCAGCAGTACATATGTTACTTTCTATGTCATCATTGACTCCATATTGGATAAACAACAGAGTTGGGTAGAGAAGCAAAAAATTCTGCTACTTCAGAATACTACTCAAATTCAAGTAAAAAGTATGATGTAGTAAAACTACAGCTAGAAGAAGTACTTTTTTTTTAATGTTACTCTAGCAAATCTAATTAGTTACTACCCACTTGTGGCCAGAAATACTTTTTACTTTCTATAAACTCCTTTTCACCATCTACAATAACTCTGTAGAATTTGACATTGAATTTCCCTTTGGGATCAATAAGGTATTTTTTTTAATTTGAATTCCAACCAACATCATCATAAATACACAGTTTTGTACTTTTTCTATGCCTAGCTTTATTTAGCTCATTACATCTTTTGTTTGTTTGCCATTGTTTGCCTCTTTGTGTGCTATTTACACCCCTTTACTGGTTTGTTCTGTTTTATGATAGGAAGCAGAGGAAAAGGAGCATCAGCCATCGACCGCCTCCTGCCCCGAAGCCTCAGCCACGACCTCAGGGTCCGCGCTGCCGGGCCTTGTATCAGTACATCGGACAGGACACGGACGAGATCAGCTTCGAGGCTAACGACGTGTTCGACCTCGTCAAAGAGGGTATGTGGCCAATCAGATTAAAGCAATTCCTGAGTGAAGACTCTCCTTACACTTTCTTCAAATTAAACAAAACTTTTGTGCTACGTTTGTGCAGCACCAGTTTTTGTTTTCTGCTGCTATCATTTTAAAAATATTAATAAATGTTTCCAGATGTCATCAATGGTCAACAAGGCCAGCCCGCATTTACAAAATCAAACAAAATGTGGTGCCGCAGCAAAAAAATTGTTTGTGCTGTGGTTATTATTTTAAGATTTATTTTTGAAAAAGTTTCCAGAGGTCAACCTGTTCTTCCCCTCCCACTTTAACAAAATCCAGCAAAATTGATAGAAATTAATTATGCTACGTTTGTGCTGCTAAAATATTTGTAGCTTAGTTGAAAGACAACAAATTTGCTTGATTGTGTAAGTGTGGCCTGGCTGGTTGACCTTTGATGACCTCTGGGAACACAGCGGAATAAACTAAATTGTTGCGGCACAAAGATAGCACAGCCTTTGACACCAATTTAGTTTAATTTGAAGAAAAATGGAGGGCCAACTTTTTTCTTCAAAGTTGGCCCTTTGAATGCTTGAACATTGATGGTGTTTTTTGTTTTTCCTCTGCAGATCCATCAGGCTGGTGGACCGGCAGGATTCGAGGAAGGGAAGGTCTCTTCCCCGGTAATTATGTGGAGAAGATTTGATGAGGACTTTTCATGGACATTCTTGTGTTTAACAAGAACAAGGCGTGTTTTGTCCCTGGCAGCACACCCTGTTTGCTTACAAAAAAAAAAACAGCCTGAGAGTTATTCAAAGTTGCATGGAGGATCTAGTGCAAGGGTGACATTTTGCTGACATTTGAGCCCTGGCTAATTACCTGTGGCAGCATAAGGTATGAAGACAAGACAGGAGGCGTCATCATGATTGTTAAAACAGGACGACAATGAGCTGCTCTGGTTTCATCTCCCTCTCTGAATGGTCCGTCAATAGGATCTTTGACTTTATCTTCCAGAATAACTCCGGGCTTCAGCTGAAAATGAACTGAACAAAAAGGAATCTGCATTTACCTCCATGCAGTAAACGAGCTTTACAACAAAAACATAAACTTAACTGATACTTTGGCGCTCAAGTAACGAACCTGCTTCAGATCAAATCAAATCGTTTTAGAGGAAAATTGTAGTTTTTATTGGGGTTTTTTAAGTCAAGATTATTAGTATTTTGTCATCAAGGAATATATTTTCAAACGTCTTAAAGCAAATTATTTGCATGGGTATATATTGCATTGATAGTAAGTCATAAGAGATTTTGCAGCAACAAATCAGAAGAAAATTCATTTACAGATATGCCGTAATTTCCGGACTATTGCGAGCATTTGAATATTGAAATATGGACCGTAAATGGTTTTTCCAACAGTGCCTGTACCACCTTTGCTTAAAAAAGAAAGGAAAAGTAATTTATCACTGTCTTCATCTTCCTTCAGTTCATTAAAACCACTAACGTCGTCTTCTTCAGAGTCGGTATTGAATAGCCTTACACACACTTCCTCAGTCTCTTTTCCGTTGTCACTTTAGTCTTGGGAAAAATTTGTTTTGTTCTCTTCATCACACAGCAGTCCAGCATTTCTATGGTGAAAAGCATTTATATCAGCCACATCGCAGTGTTTTATATGTGTGAAAAAATGTAGCAGCTTATAGTCCAGAAATTACGGTATTTGTACAATAACATTTCTTTGTTTTATGTTTGATTATTTTTTAAATATTAAAGTCAAGTATTTTTAAAGTATCTTGTCGTTTGATTCCTTTTTTCTTATTAGTGACAAATATGATTGTATAGTGAAATCAAATAAAAGACTCCAAATGGTTAAAAATATGTTTAACTGAGCAACTGTGACAGTTAATCTCACATATCATCAATCATATATTTGGAAGCAGAACACTTTTATTTCAACATTTGGTGTTTTTCTTGTTTTCAGTTGTATTTAAAAGGAAGATTTTTTTTGCTAATCCTTTTTAACAGACTATAATATCAAACAATGTAACACTTTTCACACTTCACTGAAATTCCTCCAAGAATGTAGCCTATAGCTACAATGTTAGTGCTGGAGAGTTTTGTTAGTCACTTGAAAACATGTTTGTTCACTTAAGCTAACGTTAGCTTTTAACCTGCTAAGCAGTTAGCATAAACTACTGCTAAAGCTAACTGCAATTTATTTTGTAAATTCTAGATATAATCAGGCAATATTTTAAACAGTTTTACATCTTGAGTAAGAATTTGATCACATTTCACTTGCTTGACAACCAGATTCAGAGTTTTTAAGGTTTTTGTTGGATGCAACATGACACAGTTAGCCTAGCACGGAACACAAAAGAAACTGGGTTCAAATCATAACTGCAGATTTTGGGGGATTTAAATGTTACCATCTAGCTCTCAATTATACCATGATTAAAAAAAAATATATATATATATATATATATATATATATATATATATATATATATATATATATATATATATATATATATATATATATATATAGGCATTAGTTACACTAGAAAACAGGTTGTTTATTAAGGTAGCTTTTTTCAGGTAGTTAGCACAAGTTAGAGCTAATACTGTTCATCATTCACACTTGGTGGAACTCTGCTTAACCTTGTGTTAATTGCATTCTATTTAATTTGTCAGTGAATGAAGATGTTAGTGCTGCTCTGTGGGTTTTAACTGCTCTCATCCAGCTCAAGTCACAATAATTAAATGAATGTGTAAAGTTTTCTGAAATGTAACACAATCCAGAGCTAACTCTGTTAGCAAAATAACCCAAAGTGGGTTGTTCTTTACCCAGTTTTAAGGATGTTCTGTACCTTAACTCACACATTCAAAACATTGCAATAGTCATTTAATTATTAGTTACACAGTGCCTTTTTTGAGAGTAAATTGACTATTATTTTGTCTAAATTCTCCTACGTCTTATATAAGGACTTGTATGTTATTCTAAACAAGCAGCAAGCAGAAAAAAAATTACATTTAATGTTTTTTACAATAACATAGTGCTGGTTCTAATGATTTATTTTTTGAAGAATCTTCAAATAACAAGAGTTACAACATTTAATTCCCCTTTGGGATCAATATTTCTGAATTGAATTAAAGAAAAAAAAATATCTGTACCAATGTTAAGACTATTTAGTTCTTAACGGCTCAAAGCTCAGCAGTCGGCTGTAATTGGATTGACCAAATCCTCCTGAATTCAGTTACATCCTCTTGTTTCTTTAGCTGCTCAATATGTTCATGTACATGGCATGCTAACACTCAATGCTGCTGAGGATCTTTAAATCTACTCATACTTTATTACGCAATGATTCAGAAGTAAAACTAGAGTATTATTATCCATCCAGCCCTGTTTATGATGGCACATTGTTGAGTTTGATGAGTTGAAAAAAATTTCAAAAATAATTCAGAGGAACTGATGGGACACAAGTATCTTCTTTAAACAAATATATAAATAAATACAAATACACAAATAGAATATAAATGAAATGTGATTATTTTCATAGCTTGCTATTTCTCTAATTCTATCAAACATTTGTGCTGCTATGAAGCAAACAGAAGCAGATCTCAAAATTGTAACACATTCTCATTAAGAGTTCTTAAAAAGTTATTGTATTGTTGCTAAAATAATGCCTTATGTCAATGGAGAGCCATTTCAGCCAAAATTAAATAAATAAATTGGGGAAATTATTTAATTTTGGCTAATATGGCTCTCCATAAAAATAAATCCAGGAATTAATAAATGAAATAAAGATGCCAATTACTCATTTATTTATTTATTTTACTCGTTTATTTAATTTTGGCTGAAATGGCTCTCCATATATGTCTGCTTTGCAATGTTATTTTAAGTATTAAGTTATAAACTGGAAAACAATGGGTGTTTTTGTGACGGGTGTAAATTTAAAATGGTTCTTCTCTGTTATTTATTGCTGGTAAAACATTATTGAAATTGCTTTATAAAAATCACCAACACCTTGTATGTGTGGAAACAATCAGGGGCAGAAAAACATCTGAGGACGTTCAGAAACCCTGAAGACTAAACGTGCAGTGTTACTTCTTGAAGCAAAAGTAACGATGTAGGATGAGACATGCTTTTTTTAAAAAACAAATGGCTTTTCCAGCTTTTCAGGAACCAACACACAGTTAGAAAAAAAATTCCTCCGGCTTTAGATCTGAACCACCCACAAGCTGCGTTTACAGCCTTTTCTGAGACGGCTCGACCGGTCGAGTTTGTTTTTAAAGGTAAGACCGGGGATTACTCATGCCGGCAGCAGGCAGGCTGGGCCGGCTCCAACCGTGCGCTCCTCGATCTGATCTCCGCTTTACGGTTAAGGAAAAGCGAGAAAAACGAGTTCCGGATGAATCCGTTTTAATGCTTTTTTTTTTTATCTGAAGACATGTAACCCTAACGACGTGAAGCTTGATGAACGGATAACGTCACTCCGTCACAGAGCGGCAGGGTTTCGGTCCTCCTCCACCCAGGTCAATCCACCTGTTGCACCACCTGGAGCGGAGCAGCGCAGAGGAGCGCAACCATGGGAGGTAGGAACCCCGAATCTGATCATTTATTACCGATATTGGTTTGGATTTTAAAGTATGTAACGTTTTCAGCTAGGCTCCATGAATGAACTGTAGCATTTATGAATGGAAATGACGTGAATATTCGCATTGTTGACGGACAGAGCGGATGAACAAGTGTTTTAACCTGTAACGTTTGTATTGTATGTATGAAATAACTGGAGATTTAGTGCATATGTACAACATTTATTTCATTAACTCAAGTGAGACACCACAAATGGTCTGTTTTCAAACCTTTATTTCTGTTAATTATGGTGATTTTCCACTACTGAAAATAGAGTATTATTACACACACACAAAAACAACAACAATTTTTAATACACAAAGTGGGATTGGTGAAGATTATGTTTAATACCTTAAAGTTGATTGGATTTAAAACTATAGCCTTTATGGAAATGACCTGAACATTCACATTGTTTGCAGACTGACTGAGTAGGACAATATGACAGTCCAACAACACACACACACACACACACACACACACACACACACACACACACACACACACACACACACACACATGCACACACACAGACACTTATTTATATTTATATATTTTGAAGTAAATTTGTTAAATTCTGTGCTATTGTTACCATATTTTATATTTATTTATATTTAGTCATATTTAATTTACTTACATCACACTTACATTTTATATCATATGTATAATATAATATATCAAATTGTATTATATTCTATTATATATATAAATTTCATATAGCTTATGGTTATACTCGTACTTACTAATATTTAACACCCTGGATGGAGTAGCTTGTCAACACATACGCAATTTTCCCTTGGTGATCAATAAAGTCTATTCTATTCTAATCTAATCTAATCTAATCTGAATATAATAGAATATAGAATAAATAGAATAGTATATTCTATTCATTATACGTAACAAATAATCTTATTTATTCTGTTCGGTCTAAAACTGCCTCAGTGCTGCCCTCCTCGGGTGAACTGTGGCTATTGCAGCTGACGTTTTATGTTTGTAACAAACGGTACAGCCTGATTGATGTCTACCTCATTCCCGTTTAAAACCATCTCACCCAGTCAGGAGTTGGAATAGCGATCGTTAATCGATAGTATTTATCAGCTTGCACAAGTGCGATTGATTTGCAAAGTGGATCCAGAGTGGAATGGGTCTCCTCTGCTCTGACTGCAGGCGGTTTGAGTTGCTAAATATATTGACAAAGTCGCCAAATTGGCAACCGTTCTCACCAGAGCCTTCCTCCATACATCCCCACCCTTGGCCACGCCACTTGGTGTCATATATCTTGCAAGGTTAAATAAAAAACTTAACGTTTACATAATACCTGTGTAAGGCTGTCTATGTTAGCTATGTTAGACAAATGAGGCCTTTTGGTAAACACTTAAACGATTTATTAACTTACCTTCGAAGTTCTTTATGAAGTTTGACACATTCAGCTTAATTCCTTTGTCATTGTTGGAGCTTTTGAGAATGTCTGAATAATTATATAAACATCACTAATAGTCCTACAGCGACTGAGGAGCCATTGCTAACGTACTGCGCACCGGAAGTAGCCTAAAGAATACGGAAATGCTAAAACAGAAATTTTAGCATTTCCGTAGCACATTGGCAATTTTGTTAAAAAAATGTTTGTGGGTAGGGTTATGCTTTCACAGGAAGGTTGGTTACACTTTAACTTTGAAAAAAGATAACATCGGGCATAAATCAGAACTGCAATTGTTTGTTTAACTTGTGCCTTCACAAGTCATTCAGAAAAAGGAGGACAAAAAGAGAAAGAGAAAATGCAAAATGTTGACAGTTTAATCAGAGGCTGACAAACAGGAAGGACCAGACTGAATGACAGATTGTAAACACAGAAAAACAAATTACTGAAATGCTTGACATGAAAATGTAATATATAGCCCTGTGTGTACAGTGATACATAGGGAGTGTACTTAGTAGGCCAAAGATTAATTTCATTGCTGAGTTATCAGCTCATTGAAAATGTGTGAGTGACAAAAGTTCATACGGTACATTTTGACCTTATGTGGGTTAGATTCCAGCAAACCTGATTCAAATGATTGCATTTCCTCTTCTGGTGCAACAAGTCAAGAGTGTTGTATCAGGGAAATACCTAAACATGCAGGACAACCACAGCTTTATATTGTGTTTATTCAAGGTTTTTCTATGTTACAAGGGTTGCAGTGCCCATTTAGAGCATCAATTTATCTACTCAACCCTTAAAGGAATAGACGGGTCCTAAAATTTAATGTGGATGCAGTGGAAATCTGCAAAACCCTTAAACTCAGGATGTCATCTCCAGCACGTTAAGCTGGAAAACAGCCCGATAATTTGGAGCCAGTTGGGGGTATCTCAATATTTCTAAACTTTTACATTTCTTTTAAAGAATGATGTCTGCAGAATGAACCTGTATGGAACACCCTTTCTGACAATAATCAAACCCAAACCCTAAAAATCTCAGTCTCAGTTTGTTTGAAGCAAACTCGAATGCATATGTGAATGCCAAGCAGACCATAGACTGCTCCAAGAGCAGGAAGTGGACTATAGTGCAGGGCATTCTGGGTAAATACAACCAAAACAAACGTGAGAGTCTCATGCTAGAGAGACTCTCTAGCATGAGACTAGAGAAATGGCTTGTGCTCTTTTACCAAAGACAAAAGAAAAATCTTACAACTGCTAAAATCTGATGCTACTCCATTTTTGTTTACATTTTGTGCAGAAGGAAGTTGCTCTTATGTGATTTTTAGAGGTTTTGTTGTCATTTCCTTCAGCAGTTCTTGGTGCAGCGCCACCACAGGTAAGGAGGTGAACAGGTTTTTCAAAGAGTCTGGTTCATTTGACACAGTGCAGTGTGAAATCACACCAGCTGAAAATGTAACAAATGTTGTAATTTGAAGCTGATAGTCTAGTAGACTATCAAGTGAAAACAGCTTAAATCTAAATCTGCTTTGTTTGTAAATGTGTTATCTGAGCAAAGTAATAAAAAAAAACCTCACAGCTTTAACAACAAAAAGAAGTAAAATTCTTACACATAAAATCAACACACAGAGAAAATGGAAACTGATTTTCATGAACCACACATTTAAATGTTCAGTTGGGATGGAGATGGCATGCACAGCTTTATTTGAATATGTACAGGTACAGGTGTGCTCCACCTGATGTTTATTTTTCTGATGTTTCTCTTTCTTCTCGCTGCCTCTTCTAGGCGTCTATTCCAGTGAAAAGATGGCTGACGTTTTTGCCTATGAGAGCTCAGAACTTGACTGGTGTGAAGACAATTACAGATACTCTGAACATGTCGTGGAGTATTTCAACACAGTAAGCTCCTCAGACAGCACATCATGCAGAAATGACCAGTTTCTATAGTTTGATGATGTTTAAAGTCATTTTGCCCCTTCTTGCTCGTTGATTTGTTGTTTTCCTGCAGGTCAGCAGCTTTTTCTTCTTCATTGTTGCTCCTATAATGCTCTATCTGCTGCATCCCTATGCGAAGCAGAGGAGCCTGGCAATCCACATGGTCTGGATCATGATGATTTTTGTAGGCAAGTCCGTTTTAATTCAATTGATTGTATTGGACCATTGAATTACTATTTTTTATATTAGTAAAATAAAAATAAAATCAGCAAAAACATACTGGAGACAGCTAACATTGGGCTAAACCATTATAATATTTTTCTGATCTTCCCTAAGTATATCTAGAGTTTTTTAAAGCGACAGGCCCACAGCATTACATCTCCTCCACCATACTTAACCATTGTTTTATGCCAAACACACTTGTGAGTTTTTGTTGCTGCTCTATTTCACCAAAGCCCACGGTTCACTTAAATTCACTGCAGCATTTTTAAATATCTGCTTGTTTACATTTGTGATAGTAGAACAGAAATTACTCATTTGTTACATTTAGACTTGTCTAAACTTTTTTTGTTGATGCTCTGATTGTTGATATGAACAAGTTTAAGTGATAAACATCAACATTCATTTGTTTTACTTGAATAGCATGTACTCTTGTCTTTCCCATTTTGAAGAATGGCGAATAGGAATCACATCATAGCTGTACTCAAGAGAAACAGAAAATCATGGATTGCTAATTAAAATGTCTTCAGTTGAAAAATATAAAGGCTGTAGTGTTAAAAAATATTCCAGTTTGTTTATTTTATAGGAATTATTTGGATGAGGTTTAATTGGAAGGTCAGTGAAAAACAATATAAATATATTGTGGAGGATTTTATTTGTTTATTTATTTATTTAGTTATTATTTATTTATTGTGTTTAAATTTGATTAATTTTTATGTCAGAGTACCACTCTCTTTTCATATTTAAACATTTATAAAGCCAAATATATTTTCAAAATTAATTTTAGGTTTGTTTTTTGTTACACATGCAAACAGGTCTAGTAACATTGCTGGACGGCTGCATGGATATTAAAAAATATCAGATGTATACTAAAAGCTTTTAGAATTACAAAAATGTGTCAGTATTTATTCACTTTTTACTACAATACTTTTTAGATGGTTCAAAACCAATAATACAGATTTTGAAAAAAGTCCTACCATAGTGTAATCTTACATCTATTGTAGTTTTCAGTATAGCTGTAAACGTCAACCTGTAACTCTTAGAGATGTGAGAACTCCACAAATCCTCAGTTTTCATATGTTCATCTTATGTGTTTGTGAAAAGCAGGAATATATTCCAGTAACAGTTTGTTTTTCTGCAGGACTTTTCTCTGCATACTTCCACATGACTCTTAGCTTCGTTGGCCAGATGCTGGATGAGCTCTCCATCTTGTGGGTGTTAGCTGTGGGATATGCCACTTGGTTCCCTCGTAAACTGTTTCCCTCTTTTATCAAAGACAGGTAAGTTTACCTTTAAACCACTGAACCAGATGACAAATCACTGCCCTACCCTACGACAAGTTAGCACAAAGTCTGCTAGTATTTTCACTGTTATTTAAAACTACACACACCTCAATAGGCCTTTAAAGAAGAAACAAAAAACTGTTTATGTACGCCGTGAAAACCTGTCCTGTCCAAAGAGGCAGCCACACAACAAGATTCATTATTCTAGATTGGGGAATAATTTTGTGTTGTTTCAACCTGGAGTTCAAGAAAGGTACAGATTTGGCCCTCAAGAAAAAGCTGTCTGGAAAACCCAGGCATTACTCTGTTACCTAGCAACCCCAGCCGAGCCCAGCCCCATTACCTAGCAACCCCGGTCGAGTTCCAGTACATTTGGTCAGCTGGTTTTACACCTGTTCAACACTTTCCATCAAGTGTTTTTACAGCAAAACACTTGACAGAAAAGACAAGTATTTTGCTGTTGACTTACCATCCAGAAGCCACTTGCTGCATTCTTGTTTGTTGTGTAAAAGGCTCCATTTCTTCTGCTTTTGGGTCTGATTCAGGGTCAAAGATATACAGTTATATAATTGTGTATCTATTTGCAGTATTTATTTTCATGTGCAAGTATAAAGCGTTGAGTTAGGGTGCATGGCCAGCAACGGCTTATTTGGATTTAAAGAGACAAGAAACCTCAAAAAAGCTCAAAATAGGAAGAACTGAGGGAACTAAAATAACATTTTTATTGAAAGTCAAATTTTGGTGCAGCCATTCATTAATGTCTGCAGACTAAAAACATTTTCTCAACCAATGAAATAAAAACTATTTGACTCAAAAGTTGAGAAACTGTATACCTCATTTTTATTCGAGCAAATAACGCAATGAAAACTATTCGCACTAACAGACAAAACAAATACTTTTACTTAGGTTTGAGTTTTTATTTTGATAATTATTAAATAAATAATAGAAGAGCTGTCAGAGTTTGGAAAGAAAGAAAGTGCCAGCGTGTTTATTTGTTAGTTTACTGACAAGCTTCAATTGGTCATTTATGAACATGATTAGTTGTACATGATTTGGGGTATTGTCATGTTATTATTGAGTTTTTGAATTAAAATGTTAGTTTCAGAAATATTTGTGGTGTTTTTGTGCAAGTGACCCTCAAATAATGAGACATCATTACAGTTTTATCAGTTCATTTTAGTTTGAGGCTTCTGCGTTACACAGATCCGTCGTTCTTCTCTCGTGTTAAACCCTCGTTTTCCTTCATGCATTTGTTTTTTTCAGTTGAGCATTATGTAAATAGAATATTCCTAAATGTTTCCTGAAACTTCCTCTACTGGCTTCCCAACCACAGGTCTACATTTTCGCGGCTCGTCCTGTTGATCACTGTCATTACTACTGTGTCATCGTTTGTCAAACCCACGGCCAACGCCTACGCCTTAAACTGTTTTGGCCTCCACCTTCTGTACACCTTGGCTGTGGAGATGAGATGGTAAATAAAAATAAGGTTTTTCATTCTGTGAAACTTCAAAACACACAGCTTTTTGCTTTCAGTGTGACGACAGATCTTTTCTTGACCTCAGCTGCACTGACCAGAAGGCTCTACGTCTGGCCAAGCTGTCGGTGGCTCTGTGGGTCCTCGCCATCTCCTGCTGGATTAGCGACCGTTTGTGCTGCAGTTTCTGGCAGCAGTTAAACTTCTGCTACCTTCATGGGATCTGGTAAGACCTCTGGTCACTTCCTGAATATATCAGACTTGTTTTACTCACAGAAAACAGGGCTGTGCTTTTCTGTAACATTTCAGATTAAGCTTAAAGTCAGACAAAGGTAACCTTACTGAGACAGTTTAGAAATTATTTAATTTATCAATGTAAAAAAGCAATCCTCTTTCTTATCAACCCTTTCATGCATTAATTTAGATCCTTTATGTCCTGATTTCTTTCCAGTATTTTTATTTTCTTAAAACACAAAAAAGGAGGGAATAAAAAAATGTTTTTTCTTTCTAGTTGTAATTTTCTCCAAATGCAAAGTTGTTATTTGGAGAAAATAGTAGTATTAGTTTTTACTTGATGTCACAATATATATATTTTTTTTACCTGCAAAAGTTTTCTACAGTAGAAGTGGGGGCTTGGATATTCCTGAGTTGGTCGGCTTGTTTTTACGTCTGTCGACCATATTAGATAATTTCTTGCACTTGCAGTTGATGGCCAGTAGTTCGCAATGTGTTGTACGATACACTTGTGTCCATAGACATTAATGCTTGTGTCCACTTCAGTGGTTTGTGTGCATTTCTAACATAAAAATCCACAAGAAGCAAAAGAAAATGGCTTCTAGAACAGCTGTCCGCTGCAGTGACTGCTGTGCATGAAAGGGTTAAAGCAACATATTTGTTATCATTATGTCTCAACAGTATAATGTGAGAAAGATCATCTGTGATACGATTGAGTTCCCCAAATCTGCCCAGTTCTATTATTTCTGTCTGAAGAAACGTACCGGTCCTGGTCAAAAAGAGACAATCAACCTTGCGTATGCACCGCTCAATGTGCTAATGGCAGATAAACAATTTAAGTTACAGAAAGCAGGATATCATTGTGCATATTCTGTTTTATCTGTCTTTCAGGCACATTCTCATTGTGATGGCTGTAGCCTATGGCAGCACGCTGGTAGCTTATCTGGATGCCAGCAATGAAATACCTTATTCGCTGCCTGGACTGGAGTACTGGCCCTGTGATAAATGGGCCGTTGGATTCCCCCACATTGTTCTCTCCAGCTCTCCAAAGACCCAAAAACGGTGCTGACGAATCATTACCCCTGGCATTTCGTTTGTTGTCAAATGTTCACTTAACAACTGAATTGCCTCGCATCTGAATCCTACTGATAAATGTCACTGCTTAGACTGAAGTTAGCATTTAAATGTATATCTGTAGCCACCAAAACAATATAATCATAGAGGATAATGAGTTTAGTTGTTGACAAAACATTCATCTCAGTATTTCCTCTAAAGAGGTTTTTGTTTAAGCACCAAAAAGAAAATTTGAAGCACTTTACAGTATAAAAAAATTTGTACCCAAGTGCTGCATAGCGAAAACTTATCTAAGCTAGTAGATAAGTTTTCTACTAGCTTAGCAGTATAAAACTACTAAGAAAACTACTAGCTTAGTAGTAGGAAACTACTAGCTTAGTAGTTGGAAACTACTAAGCTAGTAGAAAACTAGCTTAGTAGTAATTAAATATTGCAACATCATTGCAATTAAACATTGCCACAATGTTTAATTGTTGCAATTAAACATTGTTGCAATGTTTAATTACATGTAAAGAACAGTACAGCAGAATCTGATGCTAATTTTTTGCTTTGTAAACATGTATAAAATGGTACTAAAGTGAATTAATATAAAACATTTTAACATTTGAAGATGCTTGAATGTGACCAAAATCTTTAAAATTAGAGTTAGCTAAGATAAAAATAATGACTGCTAATGTCTTTAAATTATTCCTTTAATAACATTAAAAGCAGCAAGAAAAAAGTCTAAAAGCTGCCCTGAAGCAGACAAAGAGGCTAGCGAAGCATAGCCAACACTGCTGCTATGTTTACATTTCCTTATTCTCAGGGGAAAATTTACTCCAGCTTTTTGTACCAGCTTGTGATGGTGAAGAAGTGATTAATTTTTTTTATTTCAGTTCGTCCAGTTGTCCTTGCAGTATTTTGCATCCTTCAGTTCAGATCATAGTTTGCAAAGAGGTTACAAAAAATCAGTAGGATCCACTTGCAAAAAGGGATAAATATAGAAAACAAGCCACTTGCTCAATATGCTGCAAAGATAGTCATCAGTTATTGGCAAAAAATAAAAAATAAAAATAAAAAATCCAACCAAAGTGTCTTTTTAAAAAAAAATTTATCTGAAAATGGGAGTAATCATTGTAACATTTTATTTAGCGTTTCAGTTTTTTAAATGTGAACCGGCACACACCAACTGTCACTTGTACACTGAAATGATGTTTTATATTTTAACTTCAGGTATTAAATTCTAGTTTACTTTAATAATTGATCATATTTTAATGTATTTTTTTAGTAAGTTTAGTAGTTTTTCAAAAGATGGCCAGAAACGTGATTCTTCCGAATGTATATAAAGAGTTTTAATATTACTGATGCTTGAGCAAATTTCCCAGTCTGGTTGTGACCCATCTTGCTAGAATAATTTTATTTATTTTTTGGGAGGTTTTAGGGCATTCCATTGCAAAAAATTGATTTTATTTTTATTTATCACTTCTTAATTTTGTGTGAGATATTTGTCTTCAACTGTAATACTGCCATTGCCATTCTTTACCAAATTACCAAATTATTTAGAATTACCATCTTTACCATTATTTATTATTTCTGATTTACATAACAAACAACAAAACTGAAAAATGCTTTGATTTCATTTATTCTCTGGAAGTTTTATCGAAATCCCATTTATTTATTTAGATTGTTTTATTTAGTTTATTTTTCTATACATCTCAGGCAAATAAATTGTTTTTGTTATTGTTTTTCTGATCATAAAGCTTTTTTTCATAGTGTTATTGTTTTAATAAAGACTTTCTGTCTTTGACTCTTTTCTTATTGAGAACTTAAGAAGAATTTAACAGCAATAATCAACCTTCACATATATTTTTTTTTTCTTACAAATATTGAGAAATCTTGATTTGGTTCCATATATAAAGAATAACATTTTACCTTCTAATTTGCATTTTTACACTAACCCTGGTTGCATATTGTGAAAAAGTTAAACTTTTGTTTGAACTTTTTATCAATTACTATGTATATGAAATCTACTTAAAATCTAACATTTAATAATATGACTGATTTAAATTCTCCTTTTGTTGATTTTTTTCTTACCTTTTTCTGTGTTCTAGTACCTGAATGTGTGAACTACTTAATTTAATTTCATTATTGTTTGTTTATTTGACACTAATTTTAAAATATAATGCTCTAAAATAAATCAAAGTATTGTATATGGCATGACTGCTGACTGTGAAAGGGAGTTTATATTGGAGCGTTCCTCATGTTGATGTTTAAAAATGAAAATGATATTCTGTTTTCTAAAAATGTTAATGTGTTTTTATGAAAATTAATTCTGTGAAAAAAACCTGTAAGTTAGATTTTTTTTAATGAGTGTTTATTGTAATGCTGTTTTCTTTTGGTGGGTTTCTTGTATTTATGTTAGATATCGACTTATTCTTCGATGAAAGTTTTGCTTTTCTTGAGATTCAGTGTTTGTTTGCTGGTTTTCTGAAGTGATTCACTACAGAAACATGTTTGTGTATTATGTTAATGATCCTTCAGTGTACAGCAGGTTTACAGCAATAACAACCAGAATGAGCTGTCAATGTGAGGTGAGTCGTCTCATTTTAAATAAATTGTTTTCAGAAATATATCATATGTTTATTTGGTCTTCACTTTTTAGAAAATAGAGCAGTAGAGTTTAAAAACTTTTATTTGTTGGATTGTATGATATTTAGAGGGGTGACTGTGACTCTGTGGGAAGAGTTGTGATCGGAAGGTTGCAGGTTCAATTCCAGCTTCCATGTGCCCTTGGGCAGGCACTTAACCCCATGAGTGTGAATAGGTGAATGTGACTCTAGTGTAAAGTGCTTTGAGTGGTCAAAAATGATTGGAAATTCAGTCCTTTTACCATTCAGGGAGACTTTGTGATAATTATAAATACAACAATGGATCCTTTCCACACACAGACTCACATTCCACAGGAACTACTTAGGATCAAACTAAGTAGTCAAAGCTGTTGAAAAGTGCAAATAAAAAGTTTACATAGGTGAAGTGATTATGCAACAAGCAACTTTAATAAACTTGTGTTGGCTGCACAACTTTGACCTTACTGTGGATTTTCTCTAATCCAAACAGGCTCTAAATTAATCTTTGGTTAATTCTCCCTTAAAAAACACCATGTTGTTGTAACAAACAACTAGTTCCTGGCCTTATGTTGACTGGTTTTATGGTCAAATGGGACCAAGGTTGTCCTGATTGAGCACAATGAAAAAATTTGAGAAAAGTTTCCTGTTTTTCACCACTAGATGGCAGCAAGAGAACGCCAGACTCAGGTCTGACGTTCTGCTGCTACAAGAGGAATCTGTTCACTTCTGCCGCCCTGGTAGCGTTATCCTGGGCAAATGAACGTTCAGTTTAGGAAACGGAGCACATGTACTGAACTGCATCCGAAAGTTTTATTAAAGTGTGGTTGTCTCTTTTTTAATATAATAAAAATTAAATCTACAAAAAAATCTACAAAAACTCTACAAAAAATAAAAATAAAAAAATCAAATATCCCACTATCTATTTTGTCTAATTACAACAAAAAGGACTCAAGCGTTATTATCTGTTAAATAAAATATGCAATTAAGGTCATTCATTAAAAACTTAATCATAAGTTGTCAGAATAATAACTGATTTAGCCATTATATTTGTGTTATTTCATTCACTCCTAGGAATACACTTTTACAATATGAGTATGTTTGATTTCTTGTTTATAGTTCAATATATTTTAAAATTTTATTATGTAAATTCATCCATTTTAAAGCCTTAAAGTATTCAAAGGAGGTTGTGGAAGATATTGTTGGTACTCAAACACCCAATCCTTTATGACAATCCATACAATGATTGATAGATTTAAGAGAAAATTCAGAAGAAAATTTGAAAATCATTCAAAAATCCATTTATTTAAATAATTCCTTTCAAAATGTGAAACTCAGTTATTTATCTGTGTTCATTTATGATATATAACCAGTAAAAATATTTATGTTTGGGATGGAGAGACGGTTGTTAAAGCACAGATTAATCTGCAGTTCACTGCTGGTGAATTTTCCTCCAATTTCTCCTCTATGTTCGCTGCCGTTATCCGTGCTTTTCTGCCATACTTTTTCCTTCCACTCAACTTTAAATTAATACATCTGATGCTACATTTGATGGTGTCACCGACTGCTGCTGGAACAACTGATATGTCAGAAGTTTTGTTTAAGATATAACTTGAACATAACATTCAGTCGAAAATAATAATTTTTAATCCAAAACTATTTTCTGAGAAATTTAATTTTAGACTTATGTAAGCCATATTTTCTTTAATTAATAGAAAAACATGTTTTTAATGTTTTATCAACATGTTGTTGTGGAAAATATAATTTGTTCCCAATCCAATTAAACAACGATTAAATAAATAAGATAATAATAAAATAGTTTAAATTCTTTATGTAGTTACTTGATATACGAGTTTCACTTTTTAAATTGAACCACTTTAATAAATTACCTTTTTGATGTTATTCTAATTTTGAAACAGTGATACCTATCATTTGTGTAAAGGAAAATACATGATGCTGGTTAATTTCACAGGACCAAATGTATTATACAGTGTGTCAAGTTGGGCTTCATGTGTATGAAATACAAAGTATTATGAGAAGTATAAAATCCTTAATGATTGTTTTGACTTTCCTATATTTCTCATTCTTAAAGCTAAAAAAAGCTAAAAAGCTAAAAATATCAGTCAGTCAAGGTATTTTAGGTGTTTTTAAACAACGCCAGGTAGTGCATATTTATTGTACCCATTAAGTCAAAATTACCAGCTGAAAAAAAGAAGAAATCAATCAAGTATTGTACATCTGTGCTGTAGTTATTGTTCTAATTAAGACTTTGTGACACTAATGATTTCCATTTATAGTCAGACAGAGACATGCAGCAGAGATCTTAAGTAGGGAATTAAATCATGACAGCTGCACTGACGAATAATGACCTCATGAAGACTAATTGGTTACCGCCCCATAAATACTTTATTTCTTAGTATCATCAGACGTTTCAGTTTATTGCTATTTATAGAGTCCTTTGTTGTCATTGGATTTACTTTACAATATAAATAATACTATAATAGAGGTGACAGATGAGATTTACGTGTGATAGCGCCTGCAGAGCTCAAGTTCAACATCATTTTTACTGCCTTTTTTAGAGAAACAAGAGCAGTGGGATACATTTGGAAGCCTGGACAGACTCAAGAGTTGATCACATATCGGTAAATGTGATTAATCAACAGTTTATGATACACTTTATTAAGATTTCTTAAATGTTCTCCATTGAATATATGTTTTTCTTTGTTTACCAGTCAGGTGGAACTCTCAAATTAAAAAATACTCCATTAGTCCCAAAGGATGGTTGTAACTTATTATCTAAGGTTCTTTAAAGAGTTGTTGTGGATTCTGATGGCTGTGAACAGGAATGATATGCAGCAGTCTGTATTACAGCGGCCCTAAAGAAGCCTCTGACTGAATTTTGAAAGTTGTTAATAATTTTCTTGATTTTATGAAAAATCCTTCTTTGGATCAACATCTCCAGCGGTTCCACAGTAGCCGCCAGAACAGAACCAGCCTTCTTTATCAGGTTGTAGATACTTTTTGTTTTTTGCTGGAACTCCAACAGTTGATGGCAGGAAATGTTGCACTGTACAGGAGAACACTGAGTTGTTTATACACCTCAACCACCACCACTTCTTCTCCTTCTTGACCTAATCATGGTTCTTTAAATCTACCATCAGATTGCAGAATTTTATTGGAAAAGGCACATTTGTTCCCTGAATATGAGCTACTTTGTGCTGGTTTTTACATAAAATCCTATTAAAATGCATTAAAACCAGTGTTTTCAAAATGTCAAAATGTAAGAAAATTAAAGATGTGTGAATACTTTCTTAAGACACTGAATATGTGAGTAAAATTCTGTTTTCCATTCATTTATAATCAATTAGCATCGAGTGCATTTTATAATTGAAACTGAGCCGTAACTATTGGGACCCTCTTGCTGTCACTCGAGACAACAACCAGAAAATGCTTCAATGGGCTCTTTGCACCTCAGCTTCCGCGTTCGGGGTAAAGCGGCTCGATTGTTTCCGATCCAATACAAATATCATTTACATTAGGTGCTTGCAGGGCTTGGCCAAGGTTTGTACATCGATCCGAAGCCCCAACAAGTCAGCTGGAGAAAGGTTTTAAGATGTTCGCCTCGTTATACATTCACTGACACGAAGGTGAGTTTTACTTAAACTTTGTGGCTAACATTAACGTTAGCTTATGCTAGTAGGCAATATTCTCGGACATTGTTCTTGTAAAATGTGCTATTTAAGTATCTAAACATTCTAACGGACAATATATTTATCTTATTTTCAAGTATATTATGTGTGTTTATTGTCGTTAGTGTCACAGACTAACGGGGTTCGGTTACGGTTCGGACTTTTTACTTCCGAAGCCTGACGGAGCTCAACAAGCCTCATAGCTTGACAGTAGCGCAGCTCTGGTGTCAGAGATCTGGTTCAGCTGTTCAGGTTCAAAGTTGCTGCTTTTAGAAAAATATGACCGTGTTGCTTCATGTCTCCGTGTTATTTCGTTTTTTTTACCTTTGCATGTTTCTTGTGAAGAGCTCAGATAGGACGGTGTTTACAGCAGGATGTACAGGCGGATCAGTCGCTCGGCTGTCTGGCTCTGGTCTGCTCTCTCGTTCCCATAAACTCTTTCAGGCTGAATATAGAAGTGATTCCATGGAAATAACTCAGGGAGGCTCCTTTATTTACCATCCGTATCCCCGGTAGTTTTAGGCTGATCCGGAGTGAAGTGAAGGCTGCAAACTTTGCTGTGCGGCGTTAGCTGGTAGCGACAGATATTTACAAGCCATCTTCTTAATTCAGGATCGCTTGGAAATTAACGAAAACTTAAAAGCCCATTATATTAGGAAGACAACAATGTTAATAGTATTGTTTTTCTTGCATCTGAAATACGACTTAGTCTTTTCTACCAGTCATGGTAACTGAAAGCGGAAAAAAGTGAGCCGCATTTGCTCCTGGAAATGTGACGTCAACGCCTTAGGTGCAAAGAGCCCATTGTATTTGCAGCTCGGTTATTGTCCCGCCTTTTCCCTCTTCCGATTGGCCAATTTTCAGAGTAGGGCTTGAATTCGGAGCGCTCTGATTGGTCCGAAGGGCTTTCTGTTTTGGTCGCCTGCCAGCAGCCGTCTGGAAGGGGAGGGGAGCCGTCTGCCTTCCGCTTCTGGGGCTGGATTGACACACAATGAGGAGCAGAGAGGCCGGGGAGACGCTCCACAAACGCCGCTGTAAATAATTACAACAATCACAGAGGCCGGAGAAACATGGAGAACCAGGTACGGTTCGTGTCTCCTTTCGGAATGGGAGGTTTTAGCGGGGAAAGGGGCAGCACGCAGGCGGTTGGCTGGCAGGGGAGAAATGAATCTTCCTTTCTGCGCGTGAGAAAGGGGAGAAAAAAAAACTCGTAGTTGTTTGGCTCTGGAGCTGTGCTAGCTGGGCACTCATACATCGGTATTTACTACTACAGCACTCAGCACCGCTGCCTAGCCACATCCAAGCACACAAAGAGACCCCCGCTTGGGTTTTTATTCTGCCCTGGTTCCTTCAGAAACACACGCAAACCGTTTACAGCTCGCGACAGTCAGTTTATATCGGGGCTTTTGGTGAAGCTAAGCTAAGCTAATTTATGTATGAGGAGAGTGTCGGCCGTTGGCTAAAGGCTAAGGAGCAGCTACAAGGCGCTGGGGGAAAAGATTTGTCCTGCCCCAGGTTAGGCTGCTGAGGCTGGCGGCGGTGTTGTCTCCGCCGCCAACGGCCTGAAATCTGAACAACACAGAGGAACTGATAACGACAGGAATCTTACAACACTCTGGAGTATATTTGCATTATTTGCTCACAGCTGGTTAATGTTCACCACGTTCAGGACTGCACAGGGTTTCTACGCAGAATGGAAAAGTGTGGAATTTAGTATTGGGTGTTTTCCAGGTTGGATGAGGAAGAAATGTTTGTATTTCCAGATTACTTAAATCATTGTCCAAAAGTTGCACCCATGCATTTGTCCAGATATCTGTTTTTCTTTTCGTGCATGCAGTTATCCATTGAATCAAACAGTACATCTGTATTTACTTTTACAATTATTTTTCCTTCCATCCACCATCTATTCATAAATCTATCTCTCAATACTTCATAGATGCATGCATATATTTTTCATTCATTCATCAATGCATAGTTTTCCCATCCATACATCCACTGTTACTTGTATTGTTACATAAATATATATTTTTCAGTAGAGCCACTCATCACTGCACACACATTTCCATCAGTTCATCAAAAAAATGCATTATTTTACATATGTACCTCTATTTATTTCCTCCACTGACTTAAAAAATATCTATTTTCACCTATTGTACATATGAAAATACACATAATTGTCTATTTATCTAGAGGGGTAACAATACCTGAAAATTTTCTGATATTTTATAATTTATTTTTGTAATTCAGTGACTCCCCCCTTTATCGTAGGTTTGTATATAAAATGGACAGATATCTTAATTAGGAAAAGTATGAATTTCAATATTACAGATGTGAAGTTGACCTGATTTTAAATTGTAGGAGGTAAAAATGGTCAGAAGCCACATGAGTAGAGAAGGACAAGATCCTAAGAGGTGTGTTAGCTAAATAATAGAAATAAAGTATGCCAAACTGATGCTTTGAACTGAAGGACTAAAATCTAACGTTCAAATAATACAAGCATGTGTGTAAATTAAAAAGTAAGACACCTACGGCATTGCTAGAACAATTGTCCCTCAATTTACAATACAGACTATGTTGTTACCCAGAATAACTGAAAAGCATAGTTTGTAGATAAAAATTGATATTGTCAACAATTGTTAATAAATGAAATGGTTTTAGTGGTTATGCTGCTGCTAACTGTATGAGCTGATTTGTAGTAGTCATTTTCTATAGTTTATAATTTGATATTTCTACTGTTTAAACAGCAGCAGAGAATGAAGGCTCACAAGAAGAAAGTCATTCTGCTTACATTCTTTTTTATAGTAAATATTGATGTTAAATGCTGAGATATCTGATAGAAATCTGATCCTACACTATTTAAGTGCTCATGTATCAAATCAGTTGTTTTTTTTAAATGTAGCTAACTTGAGTTGTCTTCACTCAGTAACACCATCCAAACTGAAGAGTGTTGTCAACCAGATCCAGTAGTGATTATGTATGTTGTATTTAGGAACCAGAAAACGACAGTGTTTTTGAGCTTTTCATCAAACTCAATCCACTCTCTTGCAGCAACTCAAATTATTGAATCGATACAAAGTCTGCTGAATTAGTACAAGTTGTAATCCTAGTAGCATTGACAAAAGCAGGATTTGTCTACAGAGTGACACAATCTTTACCATTTCCAAGGTTTTTCTTGCTTTTTGTAAATTTCAGGTTCCTATATGTCTGAAAAGAGCATTTGTGTTTATAGGTTGCATTTTTTTATCTTCTAAGAATATAAAGGAAGAAGTTCCTAAAATAATTATAATTTAATTCACATTGTAAAAGGCTTAATGAATAAAACCTAGTTGGGTTGTTCTCTTTTACGGTAATTGGGAGCATAATGAACCCTGTGTTTTAAAACAAACCCTGTCATTAAGACTATAAAACAAACAGAAAGTAGGGTTTTTTTTTGCTTGCTGTTCATCTTCTGTAGACAAGTCTTCCCTCTGTTTCTTCTTTTATTGGTCTTATTTGCTCATGAAAAATCCCTTTAAAACTATTTAAATGTTGGCAGAAGTCTGTAGTTTTTAGTATTTTATATGTTCTAGGTAAAGAGGATAAAATGCATGTAGGTAAATCTATTGGAGTCTGTGTGTGTTAGTGGCGAATGACCTCACAATGTATTGTATAATTTTAAGGGTTAGTTTCTAATCCACATTTGATTAATGTACAAAATTGCTCACTTAGGGTTTATGTCGTCTGAAGATGAACATTTTATGCAGAAAGCTCAGTAAGCCAAATTATAGATCTGCTGTCTGTGGAAGAAATGCAGCTTGGTGCGTCCCAAATGCCTGAGGCTGCAGGAGGCTGGGTTTTCAGGGTGAAGCCACACACACTTGTGGAAAGTGGCTCATCCACTTTCATGGAGCTAGACTCTATTCAGCGTTGACCCCCTTTGAAGTCTCAACCGCCCAAAGTCGACTTCTGGTACAAGTTAAAAGCAAATTCCAGCTTTTTGGTCTGTTCTAACTGAAACTCCAGGTTTGTCACTACTATTGGAAAATGGGCTAATCACAAGTATTTAATACCACTGTCCTATATTTTACATTTTTTTAAGATGTGTTCACGTTCACCTGCAAAGAAACAGCTCAAATCTGCCAAAAATCTTTCACTCTTCTCTGTTTATTCCAGAAAAACACAAGTTTTTCTTCTTCTGTGGTTTGGTAGCATCTTGTAGTTTATTTCAGTGCACATATCTTGATATTAACATAACTACCAATTTCCAAAATTAAGGACAGTAATGACAAAAACTGGATTTTTAATCAGTTTGAAAGTAGTTTTTATTTTTTTACAGACACCGAAAGTAAAAATTAACTCTAAAAATGGACCAGTCACAATGTTATGGCCAATTTCTGATCAGCTTTGCCAACTGATATTTCTCTAAGAATTATAAGAATATCTAAAAAGGTATCTTGGTATTATTTAAAAGCAGAAAATGAATATACCATTCACATTTCACTACTTTTCCTCAGCTTATATTGGTTGATGTGGTTAGTTTGGCTAGCATTACTGAAACAGAAGTCCTGGAGAAGCTCAGCAGGATAAAACCTGATTGTCATTTTAGCATAATTTACAATTTATCAATCACTTTGCTGTGTCCGTTGTTTCCATAGACAGAAGGAACTCACCCTTCACTCGTTTGGCAAATCCTTCTTTATACTGGTGGCACTCGTCCTTGAAGTTCTTTGTGCAAATAAAGAGGATTTTCCCCCACCGTGTGGGTACATTTCTAAGAAAAATAACATTTAACCAGCCACTTAGAAAAGACTCTGATGCTGGGTGTAATTAAATTTGTGGGTTAACACACCTTCACAATTTAAATCCAAAAATAATGTGAGAAATAAAAATGGCAGATTCACAAAATTGGTTAGCCGGAAACTGATTAACTTGTTTGTTTTGTGAAGTAATAGTTCAAAAAGACTAATAGTGAATAGAGAAACTGAACAGATTTCAAAAATATGACAGATATCGCTTTATATGTCCCCTTTAAAGAAACCCTGACTGACTGACCTGTCACCGGTCAGTGTTAATCAAGGTCAATATCGTCTGATTCTTGCTGACAGATGATTTCTCAGTGTATCTATTAGTTGACTCTGTGTTAAAGCTCCGTAATTGAGTTGTCATTCCCAGTCGTGTTATGAAGATCATGTTGCAACAGCAAAGTGTGTCAGTCTGCAGTGGTTGAAATGTCAAGATGTTCTGCAGAGTTGTGTGGCGTTTGAATGAACTGAACCAAATCCAAGAAATATAGAAGTCTGTCAATGTTTTGTTTGAATTAAAGTCTTGGGGAAATTGGAATATCGTTGCATCACAGTGGTTTGTTTGGTCATGTTGCTTCATATGTCTATAACTAAAGAGGAATTGGGACTTTATGTGCATCTGATCTCCTCTGGTTTCTTATGATCATATCTTATTGCAGGATCAGTGCAGCTGGGTTGACATGTTTGATTTGTCATGCAGCTTGTTAAATTTCTTACACTCTAATTCACACACCCAGTTTCAAATAGTCACTTGCTTTCACTGGAGGCCTCACTGACTGTATTTGTAATTGGTCAGTGTCTCTTTAGGACGTAAGATTTTCCAAAACAGATTAACGTTTCACTGTTCCTGCTGATGTAGGCTATGATAGTCTGATCTTCACCCAAAGGAAATTTGGTCATTGCTTGGTGTCCCTGTGTGTGTGCTCTCTTTGGGTCAGTGTTCCTGCTTTTCTTTCAATCGTTTATTAGCTTGAAGAGATTAATGGATGTTATTTATTTATGGCCGCCGGGAGTTCATTGTTTTCATGGGAGCCAGCATGTCTGCCAGAATTTGTGTTTCCCCTCAGTTGGAGAGAAAAAAACAGCGTGGTCATGCACACATCGTCGCTGTTTTAGCAGCTTTGCTTTATTTGCTTTTTAGTCCCGTGCATTTCTTTTGATTGAAATATCCATTATTTTTGCTTCAAATTGTGAATTTGTCTGCATATTATTATTTCAGATAAATAAACATTTTATTTCTGTAATTAGTATCCAGGTGTTTTAAGCTTGTTTTTTCTCTTCTCGCATTGTTTTTTATAAGTTAATATGATCTTTGATTTTAATGGAAAAATAGACACTTGGATTTTAAAAAAAGCTACAATATAGATTTTATTTATTTATTAGTAACTTATAATTGCTACTTTTCCTGACAATGTTGTGACTTAGAGGGGTATTCTCACCAAGGAACTTAAAATACGACAAATGTATCGCTGTGTTATTGGTGAATGTCACGAGCATTTAATGAAATTAGGATACTGAGAGTCCATCCAACTACTTAAATGCAATATTTGGCACGCAGAGAGTTGAAGTTGTGGACCTGACTTATTTACTGACAGTAAATGATACTAAATCTTTCCTGTTTTAGTAATTTAGGATTGCCAACATTATTTTTGCTAAAGGCCAATTCAGAAGTTCCCAACTACTACCTTTATTTGGAAAGCCCAGTTAATGATTTCATGGCTTTCAAGCTTTGCTCAACAATGATAGGTCATATTTTAGCTCACTCTCACCTGAACTTTATTACTCACCTGGAATGACTCAGAGCAAAATGTTAAAATCTTTAGTTAAGAGGAAAATCAGCTAAAATGCAAACGTAGCTCCATGTATCATTCAACCATCAAATATTGGCTCGGTCTTATGAAAACATTTCCAAGCAACAACATGATATCCAGGTGGTTTTATAGTAATCATTTTATTGAGAAAATCAAACAAAAATACTTATCCTGGATTAAACCTAATTTATCAGAAAGTTTTGAGTATTTCTTTTGCTGAATAAAGGGGAAAAAAAATAGCCAAAAACCATTTGGTTTAAAATTTTTGTGCGTTACACACCTAATATTAATGCAACTGATTCAACATGCAAAATTACAGAGAAGGAAACTTTGGGTCATCCTTTCCAGATGCTTGATGGTTATATGTTCATCTGTTCCAACAATTAGGCAAATACAACATGAGACTGTGCAGCCATCATGCTGTTCAGGAAGCAGACGGGTTATGAAATGTCTGTAAAAACCCTGAAAAACAAAAGACCCTGGAAAGATGTTGGTGAAAGCTGGTAATAGCTGTCCGAGCTGAATGACTAATATGTTTTGTTTATTTGAGACGGCATAATCCATTTTATTTGTTTTTGTTTATTTTGGATAATTAAAATGTCTTTCCAGCTCCAGTACTAAATGTTCTTAATGTTTGAGAAGGTGTTCTTGCATTATTATGCCTAAATCATGTGAAAATATTCTCAAAACAATAGTATCGTTTATCACCATAATGTCTGGAACAATTTATTGTCCATCTAAATTTATTGTGTTAGGGCTTTTTGGCCTTAATTTTTATTATTCACAAAAAAAGAGAACTTTCAAGCCTGAGAATACCGTTCCTCCAAATCCTGACTGTTAAACCAGATCTGTCAGGAGGAATAAAACTTGATTGTTTGACTCACATACTCACATTATTTTGGCATTTAGCAAGTAAACATCCTGGTGGTATTTCTAATTGACTTTAAATGATAAAAGTTTAGTTTGATTTAATATTATTTTATGTAAACATTTGATTATTTGTATTTCCATGGCAATATCAATTTTTAATGTGTAAATATGGTACTTCTCTTGATTGTATTGCTTTAATTCAAAAGGTTATTTTGTGTTTGTATGTTTTGTTGGTCTTTCTGCAAAAATACATTTCCTAATGTGTTTTTTTTTTTGTCCAAACAAAATAAAAAATTAAGCACTGATTTTTGCGACCGATTATCAAAATTTAAAAGAAAACTAATCTGAAACAGCTTCATATTATTATTCAGCTGATTTAAATTGTACTCTTAGGTTGAAGTCTAATTTTATTATGTTTACACCGATTTTATGAGCATGACTTTTATTCAAAAGCATAAATATTATCCATTTACAGGATCTTGTCCAATTAAAAGCTTAAAGTTCTTGCAGTCAAGGAGCTGGGGCAAATGACTAAGCCATACTTAACTTGAAATATTGGCTTCATTGATTGTTATGTCATTAAAAGAGTGGCTCATTAATTTCCCTCTATTTGTCACGTCTGTAATTCATCACCCTCATTTATTCCCTGTTGGGCTAATACGTCTTGATTATTGGCAGATATTCATACCCACTCCCGGCCATTCAGCATCAGATTAGCCGAATTAATTGATAAAATGTCAGTGTAAAATTAAACTTCAGTTTAACTATTCAGTAAACTATTCAGTTGCTTAATAAAACACTCCAGCCTTTCTCTTTATGTTTTGCTTATCTGATTTTCTGCGACTCCTTGGTGGGGGAGGGTGTGGTTAATGATCAGAGCGACTCCCTCGTTGTCTCCCTGTTGGCACGCTGCAGTCTGGAGTTTAAGGGCATTACTGTCACAGGACGGCCAGGCAGAGAGCCAGGCAGGGAGGAGGTGAGCGCCAAACGAGCTCATCGCGGTCCCGTCCCGTCTAATCCCTCCACTCACGAGCCGCACCGTGCCATTTCCAAATCCCCACATTCTTCAGGCTGTCCCTGGACATAAAGTGCCTTTCTGCCCCCCTACCCCCGTCTCTCTCCACTTCATTCCTCACCAGCACCCCGTCTCGGTGTTCTCCTTCTGCACTCCTCTTCATCTTCTATAATCACAGCGTCATTTGCGAGGCTCTCTCCTGTTATTGTCCGTGGCAGACAGCAGTAGTCCAATAATGCGCTCCTTTTCTGGACTCCTCTTTTGAGATCAGGCTGCTTGGGCGTCAAATTACTCTTAATTTCACTGAGAGCGTCCCGACACCAGTCCAGCTTTGTGTCTGTCCAGACGCCTCCCTTCCTTCCCCTCTGAAGTGTCACCAGACTTTGAGCAGAGACTTGAAGGTTTTTGTTCAAGGTGGAATCGGGGAAATGATGAATAGTGGGTTCTCGGATTAATCGCGTTGCTGGCTTCGCTTATGTTTATTTCATAAGACGGCTTAGTTTGCAAGGTGTTTCTGCTGCTGTAATTTATCACTGCAGAAGAAGTGGTATGAAGCCACCTGGACAGGGCTCACGCTAAAGGTCGTTTTCATTATAGATCAGTGTAATTAAATATTTCCATTAGGGATGGACCGATGCACTTTTTTCACTTCTGATGCAGAGATCTATCGGTTCAGCCAATACAGAAAAACAGGTGAATTGACTTAAAATGTTTATTTTTTTTAGACGTAGACAGAAATTTACTGAATTACAAATTTATTTGATAACACTGCACCAGTACAGCTCACTTAAATACACCAGTTACTTCACAAGCTTGGCCAAGCATGGGAAAATAACACCACTTTATTCTCATTTTAGGAGTATAACCGACAAATAAAAGGATAAAAACAATTTCTTGACTGCAGAGTCCTTTCCTCCATGCTGGTGGCTTGAACTTGAAAATTTTTCAGAGTTTCGTTCCTCTGGTAAGGCACCACCCCACCAGTGAGTGGGAGCGTCTCACCACTCCAATCCCAGCCTCGGTTGTCTCTGACTGGCCGCTCCAGGCTGAAAGTCCTCTCCCTCTGTGTTAAAGCAAACTTAAAAACATGTTTGTGAAATTGATAAATTTATCTCGAATATGACCATGTCCATCAACCTTTTCTGATGCGATACTTCAAATGTTCATGTCAAATGTTGATGGAGATCTACCTGTGAATCTGTGGCTGGACTTGTAAAGATGTTCAGCAAAGCTGACATGAAGAAACTCATTAATTTTTGGCTTGATAATATAAAGCTATCAAGAGAAAAGAAGCGATACACATAGATTACGAGGTTGGAGCAAGTTGATCTGAAGTCTCTGCCTCCTGATAAACCTTTTATGCATTTTTTAATATAACTTTGTTTTTGTTTTGGTTCCTTTCCAGTGCACGGTGCAGGTGAAGCTGGAGTTGGGTCACAGAGCTCAGCTGAAGAAGAAAGTGACCTCTGAAGGCTTCACCCACGACTGGATGGTTTTTGTCAGAGGCCCAGAGACCGGCGACATCCAGCACTTTGTAGAGAGGGTCGTCTTCCGCCTGCATGACAGCTTCCCCAAACCCAAGAGAGGTAAACGCTCAACATTAGATTTAAACACATATACTTACACTGTTTATTCAAAGCTCTCCTTTTTGTGATGCATCTGAAATTCAGCAGTTCTTTAAGCTTTGAAAGAGGTCAGATTAAGAACAGATGATTGAGATAATCTGTATAAGAGATATAAGTGTAATAAAAATGAACAAAAAAGAATAATCCATCAATCCAATTTACATTTCTAAAAGTCTTATGAATTAATATACAAATTTGACCATTTTAACAAATGTTTTTAAATTATTCCATCATATTAAGCTCAAGTAGACTGGTACAAGAAACAAAAAAGTTAAACATTTGGTATGTGAGAAGTTTTTGATTTTAATTTACGATGATTGTTTTCAATTTGGAAATGTTTTTTTAAAATTCTGTTTATTTTAAATTGGGATTATTCTGAAAAGTACACTGAGTTAGGGATGGGTATTTATCATATTTATAATTATTGGGATTTTTTTTTTTACCGTGATACAATATTTGTTTTATTTTGAGAACAATAGACTGCATTTCCTCCAAAAAAATTTACAGTATTATCACTTTTGCCATTTTGTCCTCCGTTGGTTTCATGAAAGCATTACTATATATATATATTTTTTTTTTTTTTTTTTTTTTTTCAAAAATATGATTAAATGCATGTAAAGTATACAGTTTAGTGAAAAAATAAATCTAACTTCTGTAGAAGAAGCCTGTTATAAAAATGGATTCTGTTTTGTTACGGGACTTCGACTGCAGCAGTCAGACTACAGATGAATTAAAAGATACGGTAAAGTAGTTGTACATACTTTGTCTTCACTTTTATGACAGCAAAATATCCTGCAACATATTGTGATTAAAATCACCCATATGAACATATAAATTGTCAGTGATGAGTGTATGTCTGTCCGCAGTATGCAAGGAGCCTCCATACAAAGTGGAGGAATCGGGCTACGCAGGCTTCATCATGCCTATCGAGGTTTACTTCAAGAACAAGGTGCGAACGCCTCAACAGTACTACACGTATTTTATGGTGTGGAGAAAGAAAATGTGGGATAACAGAGTAGGAAAAAAGCTGTTTTTAAATGCCTGATTCATTGTTCCATAAATGTTTCATATGTCCTTCCATCTATCCTTAAAGTGTGTGGAATCTGGTGTCATTAGAGTGCGGACAGATGTTGAATGTGTTGGAACCTGTTGTTGTTCGAGAAGTGGTCGACTTCGGTCCTCAAAGGGTCGAAGCAGGTTTTAGACGTGGCCCTGCTCCAACACCTGATTCAAATCACCAAATTATCTCCTCAGCCTTTCAGCAAGTTCTGCTGCAGCCTGAAAATGTTGCCGTCATTCAAGTCTGTGTGCGTTCAAGCAAGGAAACATCTAAACCAGTGGTGTCCAAACTGTCAAATTAAAAAAATCATTTGATTTATTTTTAATTTTACCCGCTCAATAATAATTTTATTTTTATTCAATCAAGTTATTCGTACAGTACATTTCTGCAACAAGTGCTTTACATCACAAAACACAAAAAAAGCAATAAAAACAGTCACCAAAAATGGAAATCATTAATGATTAAAAACACAAAAAGGACTTCAGATGCCTTTTTAAATGACAATTTTCAAAAAATTTTGAAGCATTCGTTGTTTTCTATTCATTGGCCAAATGTTTTACCTTTTGTTGACTTTTGGTGAAGGGCCAAACAAAATCATTTCGAGAGCCATAAATGGCCCATGCGCCACACTTTGGACACCATGGTCTAAACCATGCATGATACAAGCTCTCAAAAACTGGAGTTCCCTGCACCTTGTGTTATTTATAAATGAAAGCAAAATTAAAATTTATTTAGCAAATCCAAATGTGCTGCTTTTATTTTGAAAAGCTTTTATTGTGAAGATTTCTGCCTTAATTTCTTTGTTTGATGCTACTATATGTTTGTAGATATTTTATTTAAATTATGTTTAGTTTTATAAAAACACATCAAGTATTTTACTTGCCAGTCTCTGAGTCGGATTCTTAACTCTGAATTAGTTCACTTCTATTTGTGAGCTCACATAATTTCTCTGTAATTAATTTTGCAACTTGGCGACTTAGTGAAAGTTTAAATGGTTGGAGTTCAAAAGGAAGAGAAAAAGTTTGTGCTATTAACATTAGTTTGGTGTCGACATAACATTAAGTGTACATAATTCTCATTTCCTTCCTGATTTCTTCAAAATTTCCTTCCAAGAAATGTCACTTATTATTCAATGATTATTATTCAGAAATACTTTTTTCTTACAAAAACTGTTTCATTCAGTTTCTGTTGTGGTACATAAAGCAAGTTTTAATCCTCTCTCTCTTCAGGAGGAGCCAAAAAAAGTCATCTTCAATTATGACCTGTTCCTTAACTTGGAGGGAAACCCTCCCGTTAACCACCTGCGCTGTGAGAAACTCACCTTCAACAACCCCACCAAAGAATTCAGGAAAAAGCTCATCAAGGCGGGAGGGGTAAGTCTGTCACTGACAGCTTTACTCAACAACAGCTAAGAGGACTTTAGGTCAGATTACAGTAAAAATCTGACCATTTTATTTCTCATTTCACTCATTAAATACAGTTCCTGTAGTTGTGTTAAGCTTTGAAAACAACGAGAGCGTTTCTGGCCTCTGTACACAGCTTCCAAAGCATTAAATTATTCAGAAAAAAATGCTTAAAAGTGAGTTGTAGCATCACTGTGTGAAAATAAATGATACAATGCGTCAGCCAATCAAATCAGTGGTCAGTGGTAAAACTCTGATATGTTAAAGTCACTGTAAGAAAACAGTAAAATCCTGCAAGAGTGGCGACATTTAATAAAATTCACCTGAGATATTTTCAACAACTCAAGTGATCCACATGTAGAAAAGACAATTGATAAAAACATAAGTGTTGAACAAACTAAATTGTATTAAATATTTTGTGAAAAGCCGTTCTTGTTAATGATACTTTCAAAATGTCTTCTATATGGAGAAACATTTAATTTATTCTTCCTTTTCTTCATATCTTTCCATATGTTATTATTTGAGTACAAATCCATTGATCAAACTTGGAAATCCACACTTGTTTCTTCAGAATCTTATCCGTAATGTTTTTATATATTTCTGTATTTGGACAACTTTTGGTGTGCTGTCTTAATATTAAACAAATTTAAAAAAATATTGTTAATTGCTGCTTAGCATTTGTATTTTATCAGAACATATTTGATGTAATTCAAGTATTTTTTCCTTTATTTAACCAGGAAAACCCCTCTCATTGAGATCCAGATCTCATTTTCAAGAGGGACCTGAGCAGAAATCTGCAACACACAAATGTGCCAATAAAAAAATGTAAATAAAAAACCTGCAGGCCAGTAGTCACCGAAAACATTTCTAATCAAATCCAGGCTCCGGCATGATCTGCTTAGAAATCGTTTCAATATTAGAAAGGATTAACATTTGCTTTGACCACCAAACTAAACCAATAAAACAAAACCAAACATCTGTTCTCACATATTAATTTCAAAAAGCTTTGTGTTGATCAAAACAGTAAAACTTTACTTCAAATGAGCTGAACCTCTTTGTAATCCGCTCCAAATTACTGCCTCCCGTTTTGAACTTGGAGTCTACCGGTGGTTTTGAGTGTCGGCAGAGAAACACAGTGACTCATGTGTATTTAATTTCAGATACTGGTGGTCCCTGAGGGGGCTGAAGCTATGTCGAGGCCCAGTCCGGACTACCCAATGCTTCCCACCATCCCCCTCTCAGCCTTCTCAGACCCCAAAAAGACAAAGACCTCTCATGTATCAAAGGTAGGACAAAGGGAGAAACATCATTTGGTTAAAGTCCCCTTGATCACGTGAGATCCGTCCGCATCGTTTGCAGGCATAGATGAAATAAAAATGTATATTTTTCCTTTTTGAGAAAAAGGCTGACTGGAGTTAGTAATTGTTCCCAGCTGTTTTTGTGCATTCGTGTGCAGGATTTCTCTCTTCTTATCTGCGGAGTGAGGGTGCACATTAGGAGGAAAACTGACTCCTTCGCATTTTTCAAAGATGAATCAGTTGGAGAGTAGACCTGACGAGGACTTTATTCTTTTGCAGGCGTCTATTTCTATGTTGTTGTTTTTTTGGGTTTTTTTTAAGATATAACCAGAATCTAAAAAAATCTTCTAGATAATTCCTGGTTTTCAGTCTAGCCCTGCATGTTTTGGGTGTTTACCCTGCAGCCAGGCACCTGTCTTAAATGAATGTGTGATTTTCAGGCTTCTGCAGCATTGCATGGTAAGCTGAGGAGGTAATGCATTCATTTGAATTAGGTGTGCTGGAGCAGAGGCGCAGTAAAAACATTCTGGACAGTGAGCTCCAAGGGCCATGGTAGAGAACCGCTGGAAAGCAAATACTTTATTTTTTTTGACTTTTTAAATCCATATTTTTAGCTTTTAATTGAAGAGATGCTTGCTAAAACCTGATTTACAGTAAAATTAACTTATTTATCTGCTTTATGTTGAGCATTTCTCCACTTTAAATACTTAACCTGAAGTAATTTTAATTATTGCTTTTCTTATTCATGTTAGCTTTGACACCTGAAGTAATTAACAAGGTAACTTGCATTTAATGTGTGAATTTCTACACATTTTTTATGTTTAGTGTTTTCTTAGACGTGATACGTTTTGAAGAACAGAAGTATTTATAACAATATTAAAGTGTACAGAATTTAATTTTTCACTGCTCCAACAATTTTGAGTCCTGAAAACAGAAAGCTTTTATCAACAGATATCAACAGATTACACTTTTAAAATCAGCTTTTAGGTCAAACTAGTTTCTCCTGAAGGTCACTCAAAGCAAGTTGATAAATATTTCCAAACTAAGAAGGTGGGAGTTACAAAAAAAAGGAACTTGATGGTTAGTTATGCATTTATTTCCTCTCGTCTAGACTATTGCAACACACTTTTTTTTTGTAATTTCTTTTAACATGGGTCATGCAAAATCCGTTGTTGCCTTCAGTTGGTCCAAAACTCTGCAGTGAGAATCTGGAGCAAACAGAAGAGCTCACATCTCTCCTGTTTCAATGTCTCAGCCCTGGTAACGCATTTATTTTGGTGGACAATTAAAAAATTCTGACTAACTTTCTCTGTTACTGAACTGCAGAGAAACTATTAATCAGATTAATTTACATAATTGTCAAATAATTTAGGAATCGATGAATCGTTACCTGGAGTAAACACTTAAAAAAAAGGACATTTGCTGAAAGAACATCACATTTAGAGCAGTAATACACCCGAAAAAAATCTTCTTTTTCTGCAAATATCCTTTTCTCAGAACTGAAGTGGCATAGTTTTAGCTACACATGCATGAAGGGGATGATATATTAGATTTTAGTCTGCAAGATGTTTTTTTTTCTTATGTGAAAAAGAAATTTTCATCTTATTATATTTATAATATTGTATAAAACAAGCTGATATTGTTGAAAAATTAGCAAAATTTGCCACTTTAAAAAAAAATTGATTGTCAGAATGATCAATTATTAAAACAATTGTTAGCTTCAGTGAGTCAATCAGGAAGGACTGAGTGTTTCACATGTTAGGAGTATTTATGTAGCTGCAGATTCGATCTTTCATATAAATAATGAAGCGTTAACTACAGGAATGCTGCTGTTACATTTTAGGCGACAAAATGTTTTTCTTTTGCTTTTTTGAGTATTTTCAATCTTGTACAAAGTGGTTAAGTAAAAAATCTGCAGAATGTACCAATGTATTTAATTTTTTCAGCTAATCATCAGAATAATTAGTAGAATACTCAGTTACTAAAATAATCTCTATCTGCAAACATTAGTTTAAATTGATGGCCATCAAAATGATGCTATTTAAAAACTGACTGATTTGAACATATTTAAGTTTGTGTAGCTTCATGAGCAAACATTTAAACGTGCAAAAATTACCCCAGATGTAATAAATGTAAAAATTTAATTCCAAAAATGCAGCATTTCTGAGCCTGAACCTACATATTTTAATTTGTAGATCCGATGAAAGTCCTGCTATTTTCCTCTCCTCAGGAACCAAGTAAAGAAGGAAGTGGTGGCAGCAGCAAAGGACCCAAACCACACAAACTGACCAAGGAGCACCGTGAACGATCGCGGAAAGACTCTGAGAGCAAAGGGTCGTCCAAAGGCGACGACCGAGATGGGAGCAGCAAAAGCGGTCGCGACCCTTCCTCGTCCTCCTCTTCGAAAAAGCCGTCAGAGATCAAAGTGAAGGACGAAGTGAAAGTTCAGCCGAAGGCGGCCTTCAAGGAGCCCAAGCTCACCCTGAAGGAGTCGAAGATGGACGGCATGTCCCCTAAAGGAGGGGGGGCAGGAAGCGGCGGGGGAGGCGGAGGAGGAGCGGTGGAGGCCAAAGCTCCGGGGAAGCGCCCCTCCACCGTGGAGTCCCCCAAACCCAGCGCCAAGAAGCAGAAGAAGGGCAGCTCCGACGGGCTGAAGGGGCCGACCGGCGGCGCGTTCACCGGGACGTCGCCGCGCGTCTCCTCGTCCTCGGCCATCAGCCAGTCCTACGGCGAGAAGAAACCTTCCAAGGACAAAGGCCGCTGGCCGCCCAAAAACAAAAACGATGCCCAGGAGCTGAAGGAGCTCAAGAAACTTCCAGAGTCGGAGGAGTCCAATTCAGAGGACGAAGCGTCGTCAAAGTCAGAGGTAGGAGGATTTTTAGGTAAATGCGACGGTGAAGAGTTAAAACCCGCTGCTACAAACACAAACCAGGATGGGTTTATGACTTTAGAGCTGCTGTAAATGTCTAATTTATCAGATTTTCTTTAATAATGATGATTTTGTCATTTTTAGTTTTTCCTTCCTGCAAGAGAATTGATGTATGCATTTTTTAAAACTTTTACAATAGGTTGCATTGTTTTGTATTTGTAAATATCCTGAAATTTATTTTGAAAATAGGATTTTTGTCTGCTAGATGTTTCATTGGAAAATGCATCTTACAGAAATTAATTTGGAAAAAAATTCACAAGTAAAACAAGAATAACCTAATCTGTAATGGACTCAAGATTAACTGGATACGTTTTCATTTGCCTGCTGTCTGCAGAATTAGAACTTTTTTGTGTCAATCAACTTAAGACATAAAGTATTCAGTTGATTCTACTCATGTTTCCCATTTATTTGTTCATATTATTAATATTTATTTAACCTGTTGTACTTTTTAAATTTCTGTTTTTCCAGCAATCGGCTGCTTCGAGTCCTTCCAACTCAACTTCCAGTTCTGACTCCAGTTCAGATTCAGACTTTGAGCCTGGACAAAAACCAGGGCAAGGTGAGTTTGATGGTTTAATAATTAGTCATTTGTGTTGTTTCTAGTGATTAACCTTTTAATTGACCCTGGGCTTACAATTGTCTTCACTTCAAGTCTTTAGGGAACGCATATGGATTTTAAATTAATTATTTTATTCCCAAATCCAGTGTCCAGTGAATCGACTCAAGTGGCACAGTTATAGCTTCACCTGGTTCAAATTCTTTAAATAAAAAATATTAAAATCTCCTATGAAGCACATTTAGCTGTTTAATTATTAGTTTATCTAAAAAAATAAACACATCAGCATATTTATTTTAAATTGAGCAGCTTTTCAGATGTTAAAAGTATTATTTTAGCAGAAATGATCAAGGAATGGTGTTGCTACATTTTAAGAAATAAAATGCTTTTTATTATTTAAAAAAATGTATTTGCTTTTTTAACCATTTCTAATGTAAAAAATAAGCGTAAGTGGTTAAATGAAATGTCTCCAAAATGTGCCCATTTATTTTTTTCGATTAATCAAGTTTAGTCATCAGAATAACTGATTAATCAGTTACTTAATCAATCAGGACATTTGGAAATTATAACCTGGTACAGTTTGTTTCTCCTCTTGCGGTGAACTTTGTAACGCTCCTGTTTTAAGCAAAATAAATTGCTAAAAAATCCTAAAATTAATAGTTTCAGCCACAACTGCATTCCATTTCAGAGACACCAAGTGTTGGTTTGGTAAATCGTTGGATTAAAACGTTTTAATCTGTTCAGATGATAGAACTGACGTGTTTCTGTTTCTCTCAGGCCCGCTCAGATCCATGGTGGAAGAGATCCAGTCTGAAGAGTCGGACGACGACGACAGCAGCTCAGAAGAAGGGACGCCCATCAAAACCAACCCCCCCAACCGCGACTCTCGGTCAGTTTGAGCCAAATCACAAAGTTTTAAGCCAGAATCTGTATTTTATACATGCAGATTGTTGTTTATTCTCAGCATTTTCAGGTTTTTTTTTTTTTTTTATTAAAGCCAGGTAGAGAATGTAGTTCAGTCAAACTGATTCACTTGACTGGCTGCTAAAAGTCTCTACGCATCGTCAGATGCAGACGGGCATTTACGAGTGCCAGACAGAGTTCCTTTAGTCTGTTTGAATGACCTCTGACCTCGACCTGTGCCTCCGACAGACTCAGCCTGGACAGCGAGAGTGACAGCAGCGACGAATCGCACCGCCCCAGTCGAGACCCCGCCCCACCCCCACAGAAACACGGCTCGTCCAACAACAAAGTGAGTCTCCCACCGAGCGTTTTATTGTGTTTTCAATCAGCGCGCCGACGGGGGTTTCAGTCGTCTGCTGGAGCCATGTCTTGATTCTGGTGCTGCTCAGACATTAAACACTTAGTCAAATTAAAGAATCGTAGAAATGACGTTACGTTTTGAAGATTTACATTTAGAAAAACGCATGCAGGACTGGAGGCGTACAGTCATTTAATAAACGGCGTCTGATGAGCGGATATAACCCAACTCGTGCAAAACCACAACGAACTGATGCAACATTTCAAAGAGCTTAAGTTCAAGTTTCTCAGAATAATGAGACAAAAACAAGATCTTATGAAGTTTGTGTTTCATGGACGCTTAAAGCAGCTGTACAAGCTCTTGGGTAACAGAGTGTACTTACAGCTTGTCGCAATTAATCATTTAGTCGCATGATAAATTAAAAGGAGCTCAATCATTTACATGATTGGTAGAAAGACTGGATGACGTAAAGCTTCAGTCTGAAGATCAGCCCCTTATTTTGAAGGGCAGCTTTGTTTACAAATACTAAATCCATTTTATTTTTTGTTTTATTTGTTTGGGAAATTTAAAATGTCTTCTAGTTCCAGTGTTAAATGTTCATTAGAAATGAGAGATTATTGATCTTTGAGAGGATGCATTTGCATTATTATGACTTGAAAATGGTCTCAAAATCTAAAGAATAACTTCTGGGACAATTTATCGTTATCAAACAATTTATCGTGACAGGCCTCGGTTTGCTGAATTTATTTCCCATTTTAAATCAGTTGTTAAATAATTCGGTCTTGCATTTTTTGTCAGTCATCTGTTGAAATACATTAAAATAAAATGTAAAAAAATCTGTTTTTTTATTTTAAAATCTCCGATCCATCTCTCTCTCTGGCTTGCCTCCATCTTCTGCCACAGGTTGTCCGAAAAAGTCCAGATTCCTCTTTTCGCTCGGAGAAGGTGATGAAGAAGGGATACGACAAGGTAGGAAGGGTAAATCAAACTTTTTATGTCTAAACTTAAAAATAAAATAACCATTTTGCTGCAATAGTTGTATTAAGAAACGAAACAAATCTTTGACTATTTTACCTTTTTAACGACACACTTTTGTTTGGATTTTCTGTTGGTATGAGAATCAAAACACCCAAGGTTCAATAAATCAACCAATATGTCAAATTATTATAATTTCTGACCCTGAACATGATCAATTATATTACTGTAAGCCAGGGGTGTCCAAAGTTTAATAATTTTATGTGGCCCTCATTGGGCCGCTACTAAACAGAGATGATGCAGAAGGAAAATGAAAGGAAAAAATATAGATTTAGAAATCGCCTTGTTGTGGAAATTCAATGCAATTATTCCACGACAAAAGAGGATTTAATATAAAGAATAATCTGCATTCATCTGTATTTAAAACTTTAGTTGGCTCTCTGGAGCATCTGGTTGCAGACTCCTGTTGTAGACCAACAAAATAAAAAATATGCAACCCAAAACTTTAGTTTGTTTTATTAAAAAAAACATCTGACACCTTTCAGATCATAGAAATTCCTTATTTTCTATGTTGTTTCTTTAAAATATTACATGATGATTTATCAGTTGGCAGTTAAAAAGAAATAGCTCACGATATATATTTTTTTTAATTTAGCATTTCTGTTAAATAGCTAGTTTCATTTTGCTGATTTGGGTCAAAAGTTTGGACACCACTGGTTTCAGCTTAGAGAAAAAAGAAAAAATTGTCAAAGAATCAATCAGTCAACAACTAACGTCTTCCTGTGAACTTTGTGTTTTCTGACATCTTGTTTCATGAATGCTGCAGGCCTACACAGAGGAGCTGGTGGACCTCCACCGCAGACTGATGGCATTAAGGGAGCGAAACGTCCTGCAGCAGGTGGGCGATATGACTTTCTCTGCCACATTTACTCCTGTTGTAGTTAAACCTGTTCTACGAAAGAGCAGACATTTTATAGAGGTTTCATGTCTTTGATAAACAGAAAGTAGAGGATTATTAAGAATACATTCCACTTTATTTGCCCCACTCAGCTCTTCTAGACTAGCGGTAGCACCAATTGGCAAACGCCTCAGAACGGCTGTAAACAGCATAACTGTGAAGATGAGCTGAAGGCGGAGTGTCAGAGAGAGCAGGAGCTTCTTAAAGAGACGGAGGCCCAATTTCAAGGCATCAAATTACAAGATCAATTTGAAGTCATGTTTGATAAATACAGCATTTTTATAACTGAAGGCAACAGTAAATGTTTCCATTGGCCATAAAACTGGAGTTGAGAAAATAAATCTGCTTAATGGAAACATGGAAGTTTCTGAACGACTCAATTTTGCGATAAGTTTTTGCTTTAGGATGAGGTACATTTTTGGATGTGTCAAAATTTGCAATGGAAACATTTTATTTTGCATCACAAGTCACATGATCAACAACTGGATACTACTGGCGGAAAATATGAAGAAAACAGGAAGTGGTTGGAGGATGACGGTGCGGCATGATTTTTAACGACTTATAGCGTGAACAAGCTTATTCACATGCGATTTTAATTATTTAATCCAAACACCTCATTAAAAAGTTTTTTTTTTTTTTTTTTTTTTTTTTTCAAAATTAGTGACATATTGACAATTTTGCCCATTTTAGTTATGGAAAGCAGCGACTGTTACGCATTTGTTCTGTAAAATGGCACAAACATGACGCCTCTCGTTTTAGTACCTAAACATGAAAACTTCAAAGGACTTGGAGCTCTAATTTTATCAAGAGGATTTTATTTTAGGGGTGATGAATACAAATGTATGGACAACTTTTCTAGTGTCTATTGGAGACGCACCAATCAGATTTTAATATCTGTATCAATAAGAGCAAATCTACTCAAATTCTTTGCACTTTATTTTTTATATTTGACCAATTAGCGAACATGTTATTTTTCTCTTTCAGTTTTGAATATTTGTTGCACTTTATTTTTTATATTTGACCGAGTTAACCTGTTTTTCTCAGTTTCTTTATGGTTGAGTTTCTACATGTTTGACCAAACCTATGAAGCTATTGGTGTACTTAATTGTTGTACTGGTGGAGAGTTATCAAATAATTTGTAATTCATTACATTTATATCTGTTTATTAAAATAAGAAAAAAGAAACTTGACAGTTCAGCACTGTTTTTCTGTATCAGAAGCTAAATCTCAGATCTTGGTATCGGTATCGGAAGTAAAAAAAAAAGAAGTGGATCGGTGCATCTGGGCTTTCTATTGTTAGAGAAAAATAATAAATTAAACATTTTTCTTCCATATCACAGTTATTAACTTTCCTGTGTTGGTCTGTAGTATCAAATCCCAGTGAAATGGATTTTTTTTTAGCTAAAACACAAAGATATGTGAAAAAATGTGGCTACTTCCTGCATCATGTCCACATTTCTGACTAAAATTTAATAGTTTCTGTTTTTGTCCTGCAGATTGTCAACCTGATCGAGGAGACCGGCCACTTTAACGTGACAAACACCACCTTTGACTTTGACCTCTTTTCATTGGACGAGTCCACCGTCCGCAAACTACAGAGCTACCTGGAGGCGACGGCCACGTGACAGGAAGCGGCGGGGGCCGGCGTGTGGATGTCAGCGGCAGAGGTAGCCTCGCCATCATGCCTGCTCTTTGCGGAAGAGACGAGCAGAAACGTCTGTCGCGGCCTTTTCACGAGTCTGACTGAAGCATCGAACAACCACACCACGAAACAGAAACACACGAACAGTCGCAAGCACACAACACCACCTTCACGTGACGCTGGGGAGGAAACAGGAGGAGGAGGAAGAGGAGGTGGTGTGTGAGGAAACGCCGGAGTATCTGACCTCCGTCTGGTCAGGGTTTTCACTACACACACTTCGAATCTGTGCCGAGCTGAGGAATTCGCCCAACAAACCCCCACCCCGTCCCTCCCTCCTGCACTTAAACTGCTCCCGCCTCTGCAAACCTAATACTTCCCTTCCTCCTCCTCTTCCTCTCCTCCTCCTCCTCCTCCTCCACATGCACACTCCTGTCTGAGCAGAACACTCCGGCCCCTGCATTGTCAGCTGGAGCTCATTTCTCTTCCAACACACTCCTGAGTTGCGTGTGAACGCCGTCCGTGAGTCTGCGCGCGACTCGTTCTGCTGAGGTTTAAGAGGACATGTTGTCTTTGTGGTCACCGACTTCTTTGTTTATGAAACTTGAGCACAAACAGCCGGTTGCATTTCTACCACCAGTCACTCGCCAACAAGCACACTTTGCCCTGCTAACCTCTACCTCCCGTTTGGCATTATTAGTTTATAAGCACTGAAAATGCTTTTAACACACTTTAGTTTTCTTGTAAATGACAGAAAAAGCTTCTTGACATTTTTTTATTTTGGGTTTTAAGAAGTAAAAACATTGATTTTCTGTTTTTTTTTTTTTTTTTCACTGATGTAAAGTTTTTGTTACAGAGCTAATTGATGGTTGTCTTCTAGAACTGTTAATTTTTTTTAATCACTACAGAAAAGATTAATAGTTGCCTCATTGTTGTTGCTTCATTATCGTTGGATACAAATTACCCAGAAAGTAGCACACTTTTGTTTTTAATTTAAAAACTAACTTTTGTTGTTAAAATGCAAAATTAAAGTTACTTCAGCCAAGATTAAGAAAAGAGAGGCTGTCTGGTTGCAACAAATTTAGATTGAGTTTGAGTTTTATCAGATAATAAATGACGAAGTAATGATATATTTTGAGTTTATATTGAATTAATTTGCATTTTATCTATCCTTTCTTTGGATAGCCTGAAAAGTTTTCCACCAAGTACTGAAACATTTTTTCATGAAAAATGTTAAAAGCTTAAATTACGTATTTATGATCCATGTAAAAAAGGCACATGAACTGAAGGGATGAACACATTTAAAATCTGCAAGGTTTTCTCTGATTGGCAGCTCAAGCTAGGAAAATCTGAATTTATTTCCCTTTTTAATTAAATTACGTCACCGTTTACAACAACCACTCTTCTTGAATTGCATAAAAAACAGGGAAAATGCTTTGATGTCTAAATGTTAATTTAAAAAAAAAAATCTTTTTTTCTGTTGAATTAAAACAGAAACATCTTTATTCATCACTCTTTTGAAATCTGTAAAAACGGTAATCATCCTCAGAAAATTAGTATCAACCAGCAAAATTCTAGCATCTAAGATTTATTTTTACGGTACGAAATGAGTCGGGATAGGATGAGTTTTCTTTCTTTGATCAAAAACTAAAACGTTTTGTCTTTAAAACTAAGGAAAAAATAAAACGGCAATGGTTCAGAGAAAACTTGCTAAAACCCCAATTTAATAGTAAAAGTTTTGCACAGTGCTCTGCGTCATTATTTCCTTTTTTTGTTTTCAGTGCTTGTAAACACAGTAAGGAGGGGTTGTGGTGAAGTGATGCATATTTTCTCCTGTGTGTGTCCCGCTCCGGTTTTCAGCCGTCTGTACATTCGAAAACACATGTTCTGTTGCGTTCCTGTGCTTTCCCACTGAAAGCTGAGCCTTGACCTCCAGCAGACCCCTTAACGACCCCCTGCACCCCCCTCTGCTCTGCGTGAACGAAAGGGCTCCGAAGCTCCTGGCCACAGCAGTGGAGGATCGCTCCTGAATTTGCCTTCTAGGTGGGGTGGAAAAAAGAAACGACAAAAACAAACAAAAAAACAGTAGCCATACTTCCCAACAAAACAAAGAGGAGAAAAAGAGGGGGGGCCACGCTTTTTTACATTTTATTTTTCTACAAGTGCATTTTGTGTATTTATTCCCAAGACAACCTGTGAGCTCTGAATGTATATTGCTTTTACTTTTTTACGGCTTGCAACAGCCCCACTCCAGTGCCTTTTCCTGCAGCGCGCAGCACTAAGGGGGGGGTGTGCGCTCTGCTAGCGTCGCTCACACAGATTGAAGACCCCACCCTCCCCCTCCTACCATAAACCCCTCCTGGGGGGAACAAGTGTTAATTGGGATGCCTGAACATCCAGTATTGTCTTAATGGTTCCCATCCCTGCTGTGGTCCTTCTTTTTTTCTTTTTTTTTCTTTCTTTTGTTAAATCAAGAATATCTCCGTTAGTCCAACATAATTGATAGTTTTTGTGGATGGTGGTCATCTTTTTTCTGTTCTAAGGTTAGGGTTTGTAAAAAAAAAAAAAAAGGAAAAAAAAAACATCAAAATACTGTGGTAGTTTCTCACTTTAATTAGCTCGAGCTTTTTTGTTCTGCGTTGTGTTTTTGTGAGTGTTTGTCGTCGATGAGAAGGGTCTGGCCCTCTTCGGCCGTTTGATCGTCGTACGTCGTAGCGCTCAATCGCAGGACGCCAGGCACTTAAACGGCTACAATAACGAGCGCGAAGGCAGATGGAAAATAAACGCTCCTCTTCCCCCCGTGGCGTCCATTAATGGCGGAAACATCTCGCTGAGGCCTGAGTCGAGACGGCAGCTCGATTGATCAGATGGTCTAGAAAAACTGGCTCACTAATCGCATCAGTTAGACCTTCACTGTGCAAAGGTTTACGCATGTCTGAAACATTTCCTTACGTGAAGTCTACCAAATATACCTCATTTTGTTTGGATTTCATACGATCACATCAGATAACGAGGAAAACGTCTACACCTATTCTTCTGATTGGGTCGACCCAAAGCTTAGAAATTAGTTTTTTTATATCAAATTTGATTTTAATCAGTTTTTTTCTTTTCTAAAACTTAAATTAGAGGGAACATATTTTCAAAAAGTGGCTTTTATTTCAATCATTCTACAGGACCAAAGCTACTATAAATTCATAATATGAATAGAATAAAAAAGCAGTTTTACCAGAATGCCCTAAAATTATAATTTTAATGAGAAAAAAGCTGATGTGATATGAACAGCTCAAAGTTTAGTTTTTTTGTTTTCGTTTGCTCAGTCGTTTTGAAGCATATTTTGATGCCGATGTGTTAAAAGACAAATTATTTATCTTTAAACAAACACCAAAGCAGAACTTCAACATTCTTCATTTTAATTATTTTTAATGTTCTCATAAAATTACTACATTCTCCTAATGTTGTGACTGTATTTTTGTAATATGACTTTATTCTTGTAACTTATTTATTTGAAACGCACCGATATGGACAGTTTGGGCCAGTGCCGATAGCTCATGATATTAACGCCCTCCTGAAACAGCATTGATACCGATATATCTCCCATCTATGATATTTATTTAGAAAACTTTAACTTTTGTCGCAGCTGCATTTCTGCCAATTAAATTTTGCGGAGATAAAACTTAATGCAAGTCAGTTTTGGTTTATAGATGCTTGTAACTCAGCGTAGAAATGTTTGTTTTTCTCTTGGGAGGATAGAAGTACTTAAAAGCCCGAGTGCTTATTTAATACTAACATATAACCTGAATTCAAGTTTTTAACCTCCTCATTTTTACTTTGTGTGTAATTAGTAAAAACTGGAAATCAAACCTTCTGGTTTATGAAGTTTAGCTGCTGCTGTCTGTTAATTCAAATTAAATTACATCTGTAAAGTTTAACTTAATCAAACTAAACATACGGATGTTGGTAAACCATCTGATGATAAATGTAGAAGTAATGAGCAATAAGACTTTTTTTCATCAAGCAGTACTGCAAACGGCTATAAAAGCAAACTAGAGGGTTTTCCTCTCTCTTGAATCTGTGTGTTATTTTTTTAGTGTTTTTTTTATTTTTTATTTAACCTGTTTGTTATTTTCCCTCGATTTAGTCGTTTGTTACAGTTTCTCCTCCATCAGTTTCAGTGAGACCAGAGATCATCGTCTTGATTCAGGCCCTCAGTGCGTTAGGAACACACACACACTCACACACACACCGGCCCACTGTGGGACAGTAGATGAGTGGGAGGTCGTCTCCCTAGTCTGCCCACTGTGTTTTTATTCCGACGCTCCGATAGCTTTAATTCTTCCTCTCTCTCCGTTTCTCTTCCCTGCCTGGCTCCATTTTTAAAATCAGAATAAAAACAAACGGATCCGCGCGGCCTTACTCACCCTGCCGGTTGCCTCCTGCCTCTCTTTCTGTTCCTCTCTCTCTCCCCAGCTCGCCCTCTCGCTCGCCCGCCCGCCCCTCCCTCTCTCACCTGCTGCACCTCCATTTCCTCGAGGTGCGCCTCCCTCCCTCTGTCAACTGAACTCCTGGCCGCGATCGCTGAGAACGAACTCTGAAGCTGACATAGGAAAGAATCGATGAAGAACAACTTTCCTCTTTTTCTGTGCACCAACTTGAGAACTTCTAGGTCCTAGTTCATGAACTCTGACCCCTGACCAGGCACTCATTCAGGGGGGAGTCACGATGGGAAACCCTCCTTCCTCCCAGTTTTATTTATGGACCTCTGCACTTTTGGCTGTGATGACTTCAGTACTTAAGTAGTTACCGAAACTGTATTTTTAAGGATTTTATACAATATTTACATGCAATACAATATAAATTGATTCGTTTTTCCTTTGCCAATCTTGTTGTTTTTATTTAATTTTGTTTATTTCGGCATATGATGTCATTATTTACAAACAAACATGGCCGTCGAGTCTATTTTTGGCACGTTGTTATTCCGATGTGATTGTTGTGTTTTAATGAATCTGAACACCAAGAAGCAGGAGGAAAAATAGGCTTGCCTCTTTTTGTTTTGTTTTTTTTATTTCTAATATTACCATCTGGGCCTGGATGAGATTCTTAGATTATGAAAATACACTGGTTTCACGGTATAAAAGCAGAAATCTGAACAGATGTTCAAATTGCTTTCATTTAAAACAAGAAAAGCAAAAATAATTGCAGCTGCTACTAAAACATTTTCTAATATTTTGAGCGATGCACCGATTGGCCACTCGGATATCAGAGTCAGACGATTGTCTGTTGATCGGTTTTGATTAGTGGGTCCAATATTTTTTAAAATCATTCTTTAGTTTCCTTTTATCTGTAAAACTAAGAGCTCCCATTATTTTTCTATAGTTTCGCCGCAACCGCTTTTATTTTGGTGCAAGTTAATCTGATAATTTAGAGACTTGTGCTTTCATTTAGAAACAGGGACAATCTCATAATTTTTTCTGTCGGATTTAGCATTATTACCTCAGTCAACAAACCTTTACTTTTATTTATTTTTTGGTCAAAATTTCCCTTGGCGAATCAGAATTGGAGAAATCAGAAAATCTCTGGTGAAAGCCTGATCGGTGCATCGGATTGTAATGCGTAGACTTAATCCTAATCTAGTAGTAGTTGTGATTTTTGGGCAGAATATTCTGACTTTTTGACATTATTTTAGATAAGCAGTTACAATAAGGTAGTGGTAGTTGTGTATTTTGACTAGCTGTAATTTAAAACGCAGTATTGCTGCACCGATCAGGATTTACCGATTTCTGCCTGTGTTTCTGGTTAAAGTCCTGCTGAGTCAGACTTTCAATGATTCCAGGGAAAAAGAACAAATATGAAAGTAAAAATGTCCTAATTTAAATTTAAAGTAGGACTGGGCGATATGACTTAAAAATGATTTTTTTTTTATTTTTTATTTTTTAGTCAAAATTCAATTTCTGATTTTAATCTTTTTTTTTTTTCCCGTTAAAAAACATACAAATAACAGAAAATGTTGCTTGTATATCAATTATTTGCATAAATAGATGTTAGATGTTCTGAACTAACGGAAACCCCAAAAAATCTAGATTTTCCAAAAGTTAAATATTCAAAAACAGAAAATTTGATTAATCTGTAAAATTAATTTATCAAAGCAGCAAAAGTAAAAAAAAAAATACATGCATTTTAAATGCTCTAGAAATCAGTTAAAATCCTTTTTGGCAGTTTTTTGCTAAAAGGAATAATAAAAAAAAAAACATTTAGATTGGGAAATTTTGAATCCAATGGAAAACATAGTTTTAAATTATAATCTCTTAATTTTGAATTATTTAAAAGGGAATAAAAGTTTAAAAATTAAATTTTCCAAGTTTTACCCACTAAGATCTGCTGCCTTATTGTTTGTAAGGTTTCTACATCATGAACATCCGGAAGCTGGGAAACTTTTTAAGAAAGTTAAATTAGTTTTCATCATACAGAAGGGTAGGAGTTTCAGCCAGCTGCCCTGCAGTCCGCAGCAATAAGTAGTTGGACAGGGAACATCAGGCCGGGCGGGCGGTTTCAGATAAATCCCAGATTCGAGAAAAAATTTCTTCTCTGAAAAACAAAAAAATGACTGGAAATATTTTCAAAATAGTTTGTAATTTTGCTAAATTATGAGAATAAAGTCAAAAATAACAGAATAAAGAAGCAATTTTTATAGAAAGTCTTATATTTGATGGAGAAAAGTAATTTTAATGAGAACAAATGTTTTAGATTAACATGACCAACTCAGTCTGATCATTTATTTTTCTTCTAAATTGACTCCTGTTACTGATGATGATTTGATGCTGATGTTAAAATATGAAATATTTTTTTTCTTTAAACCAAAACCAAACTTTTGGTCTAGTTCTCGATTAATTAATTGTTAATTCTTCTAACATTACGGCTTTATTCTCATAATTAAAGATAAAGTAGCCTATCCCTAAAATCCAAAGTCCAACTAAGTAGAAGCTGTAAAACATGAAGGACTCTGAACTGCGGAAACACAAGGATTACTTTGGTGGGAAAAACAAAAACTGATTTTCCAAAAATTATATCTTCAAAATCCAAAAACTGGTTTATTTCCCAGGCTTAGGCATGACTGCTAAAGTATAATCTGTGCTTTTTGCTGCTGGAAATGTAACATCAAACAGAAAAATCTGCCTGGAGAAAGGACAGTTTTATCTGTTTTAAAGCTGTAAGTTTTTAAAATCTTGATCCCAGTAAGCGACACATTCCCAGTACAAATAACTGGACAAGAGGAGGAGGAAACCTGAAGTCCACACTTTCATTCCTGGACTTGATTCAGAAAAACTGACTTCCTGCATCATGTCTAGTTTTTAGTTTCAAACATGGATGTCCGTTCTTTATTTTTTATTATTTTTTATGGAACAAATACATCCCAGATGAGTTGCAAAGTGAAGGCAGCTGCCACCACCGCCTCTCCTCAGATTCAGTGCATTTTGTGCCTTGATAACTTTTAAAACAACCAGAAAATATTTCAGTTCTGCTCCTCCTCCAGTGAGCGGAGGATCATGGGTAATGTAGTGAAGTAGGACGGATGAAAGAAAGCAGCAGAAAAGCCTTTGCTCTGTAACTCTGTGAGGCAGCTCGGACTATATTGTGTGTATGTGTTGTGGAGCTGCAGCGGAGGGTTATCTACTGTGTGGATCTTTAGCAGATGGAGGGGAGATGTGGCGCGGCGCGGGAGGGCGCCATGTGCGGACCGGCTGTTTCCTGTGTCGTTTGTGTCATAATGTGTCTGTGACTGAGGGGACAGGGTTGCCTGTATTTATAAAGGTTTGATTTGTTTTCTAAGGGGGGTTGAAAAAAAAAAAAAAAGAAAAAAAAAAGAACGTTCCGCGTTTGTGTTCAAAGCGACGACTAGAAGAACAAATGACGAACTGGACGGCAAAAAGAACAATTTGGTATTTTTGAAACGAAACAAAACTTGGCATTGCGATGCCACCATGTGGCCATATGATGCAAGTTCATGACGAGGATGAAACCTTTATTTTAATGTTGTTTTTTTATTATTATTTTGAAATCATATTATTAATAAAGTCATTAAGAACTGAAGCGCTGCGCTCTGAGTGTGAAGTCTTTGACCGGCGTGTGACCCCGGGTTCACCCCAGGGTCAGGGGAAGTTCATGTTGTGGTCAGCGCAGACCGTTTGGGGTTAAAAGGTAACGGGGATGCCTGTTGGTAAAAACTGATCAATAAACCTGCTTTCAGACTCAAACAACAGGACTTATTATTTGCAATTCACAAGTGGCAGAGAATGCTGTGAAAGGAAAAAGTCAAATGGCTTTTTCCCCCTTTCGCTCGCCTACAAAGGCAAATGTCACCTTTTTCACATTTTATGCTACAATCCTTATTATAAATTGCATAAAAGTAATGTTTCCTCAAAATCCTGCACAGAAAAGTTGAGTTTTGTGAATTTATTAAAAATACAAAAGAAAGAAATCACATTTATTCAAAGATGAAGCTCAAAAATTAATGTTTCTACAACTAAAACTGAGTTTACCTGTGCTAAATTCAGTAGATTCCTCTTAATTTGGAAAGACACAGACCCAGGGCTGAAATTATTAATCGATTATTAAAATCAACTAATTTAGACATTGATTAATCATTAACTGGAGTATACGGACTCCATATTTCTTTTTATGCTTTTTTAAGAAGAACTGTATATTTATAGAGGGAAATAAGCCAAAACTGTAAAAAAAATATCTCAGTTTTGCATTAAAGATAAAGAAAAATCCTTTTTTAAACATATTCTACCCAGAACTCCTGAATCAGCAGTTTTTAGCTTCACCTGGGTCTAATTCTGTAAAATAAATAAAAATCATGAGCATGTTAGGTTTTGGAAGTATGTTTGCAGCTGCAGATGCGTCCTTTGCTTCAAATGATCAAGTGTTCACTAAAGGAATGCTACATTATTTTGCATTTTAACCAATTAAATGTTTTTATTTAAAAATGGAAGTATGTTTGCATCATTTAATGTGTAAAAAAGGAAGATTTTTTTTATCTGATCATCAGAATCGATTACTAAAATAAACATTAGTAGCCTCCCTTAAAGTGTGAATTGCTTTGGAGTCCTCTGACTTGATAATTACAAGTCAACTGCAGGCCAATTCCAACTTAGGATGAACAGAAAAAGTCAGTGGACACGTGCCAAAAAAACTCTTACAGTGATAAACTAAATGTTTTTTTTTTCTTTTTTTTGAAAAAATTAAAATGCACACCACACTTTTCAGATTTTATATATGTAAAAACTATGCATTGCCTTGCTTATTCATCACAAAATCCCCAGAGATGCATATTGTAGTTTGAGATGATGTGATAAAATGTTGCAAATCAAATTAGACTTTTACAGAAAATCTAAGTTTAATTTCCATCCATATTGTTTGGAAATGCTGAGTACTAAACTTTCATTCTGTTATTTCAAAAAAATATTAAATAGTTCAGCTTTAAATTATAAACATGAACTCATTCATGGTTTGCTGGATGATTTATTAAACTATTTATCCACAGCAGACCTGCTGAAAGCCACAAGAAACAAACTCCTCCCATGATTGCAATCATATTTTTATTCCAGAACAGATGAAAGAAATCTTCACATTTGCGTCAGGATGAATGGACCTCCTTCACTTTATCTGCAGCATATTTCCTGATTAAACAGCCGCTCAGGTTCAGGTAAGTTCAGTTTCTGACTGGGCTCTCGCGCTGCTAGAAGCATCTCTGCAGCTTGTTCACCGATAAACCGCAGCTTTATTTAGATCTGCTTGTTCTTTAGACGAATGATGCAGGAACTGAAAACCCACCTAACCCCGACGCTGAATTACCGTCATTTCCTTTATTCGGCTGTTTAAATAACTCTTATTTACAGTCAGCTTTAGCTGCTTTAAGAGAACCAGAATCACCGAGTTATCACTTCCTCTACTGCTGTCTGAACGCTTCACACCCAAAGTATCATTATATACAAACAACCGCATGAATACATCAGCTGTACTAAGTGCATGTAGCTTCTGCTTAAGTTTATGGTTTATAAAATACAAAATGAAGTCTTCAAGAAGGCCAGAGGATGCACACGGATGTCAGAACGAGGCGGTTCCAGCTGATGCACAAACTTAACATTTCACCGTCTGCTTGGATGAAACGAATCCGATTCAACCGAGAAGTGTAAATAAAACAAAAAATAGCAAATATTTTTTTTTTTACAATATTCCACACAATAAACAAGTGAGCATAAAACAAATAAACACATGATTTTAAAAAAGCAACAGATATGGCTTCATGTTTTGGATTTAGAGAAAGTTTCCCTGCATAAACACAAAATACTACCAAGTGTTTTTAGTCTAGTTTCTAATGCAAGTATCTTACAAATAACTTCTTAAGATGTAAAAGTTTTATTTTAAATCAATTTAGAATATTTATTTAAAAACTTCTGGTTCCTCTGGCAGATTATTTTACATACAAGTTCAATGGAACTAGTACTTTTTTTTTTATTAATAGTGAATTATTTACTTGAACGCTTGCTCAAAAGCTACTTGTCGGTTGTATTTAAAGTATACTAAGATACTCACACTGGTAATTACACCAAAAGTACTTTGTAATATTTTGTGTTTTTGCAGTGTTTGACTTCAGATGCTAGCTTCTGCAAACTGCAACTAAAAAGTTTTTTTTTTTCATCAGTCGATATGTTTTTCTTGGTCAAAAACCACCAACTTTGGCAAACTAAAAAATAAATATGAGAAGTCATTCCTTTAGAAGACAAACCACTGCGTTTTTGGATTTCATGTCTGTAGCTCAAGTATTTCAGTACGACAAACGGCTCCGTCTGGATTCTTCGTCGTCGTCGAATAAATAACTGCGTTTATATTTAAAAACATAAAGCTGATTCTCTGCTTTTGCCTGCACAACAACAACAAAGCGAGACAAAGCGGTCCGACAGGCACCAAACGACATCAGGAGACGGACCAACGAGGCGGAGAATGTCAGAAGGTCAAAGGGCGTCTACTTGGGAGGCAGCGGGTTCTCCTGGGTCGTCGGGGTCGGCGTCTCTTTGTAGAAGTTGTCGATCTGCTCTCTGTACATCTTCAGCACCACGGGTCGCTTCAGCTTCATGGTCGGACCTGTTGGACGAGCGAAGGTCAGCGGTTAGGACGGTTACCCAGAATGCAACAGCTGCAGGGCGATTCTTTGAGCTTTACCCAAACGGGTTTGGCTCAGTTGTTAAATCGCAAACCTGCTACTTGAATTCCTGTTAGTCAAAGAGGAGAAAACTGAAGGACACGTTGCAGTTTGTCTTACAGCCACTGATTTAAAGAGTTTTTCTATCATTTCACTGCAAAAACACCAAATCTGACCAAGTATTAATGGTCTAGTTTTAGTACAAATATCTTAGGACACTTGAAATAAGACAAAATTAACTTACAAGTGGCTTTTCAGCAAGACATAGGAGCTTATTTTAAGTAAATAATTTCTTAATATTGATTAAATAAATACTAGTTTCCCTGGGAGATTACAATGTTAAGTAATTATTGACTTAAAACAACCTCCTATATGTTGCTAAAGAGTTGCCTGTGAGTTAGTTTTAGTTTATTTTAAGTAATGTAAGATATTTGAACTAGAAACTAGAGCAAACAAAAATGTTTTTTGCAGCGTATTCTACCTGAATAATGTCTTATTTTGATTTCATCAGGGCTCCTAATCCTGCTGCATTTCATAGGAGCTCTTATGTTGTATGAAAAAAATACAGTAAGATTGGATTCAATAAAAAAACTAAGTACAAAATTTCTACTTTTGCCTGAATTAAAAATGACTTCTACTACTGATGCACTGATTGGTCTGCAATAAATCTAAATTGGCTAATTTTCCTTGATTGGTTCTAACTGATCTGATCCGAAGAAAGCATGAGACTCGTCGTTCTGACTGACCCAGCTCTCCTCCGCCGACTGAGAAGTCCCGCTCCAGAACGATCCACTTCTGGATGCGCTGCGCGTTGGAGGTGGCGTTCTCGTTCACCCGGTTGATCCCCTCCTGGATGGCGGCGTGGACGGCCCGGTCCCGGCCGCCCGCGATGTCGGAGACGCGCGTGGCTTTGCTGCCCAGCTTCCTGCAGAGCTCCACGGCTTCGGGCGTCAGCTCGTCCTCGGGGTCGCCCGTCTCGACGTTCACTTGGCACTGCAGCGCAGCAAACACAAAACGAATTCGGCTTTAAACAGCTCAGACTTTCACAGCTTTGAAATGAGACAAAATGATTCACCCAAGATGGCTTTCAATAAATCAAGAACTTTGTTTCTGATAGGAAATGTGCAGCACAGCTCATCAGTTTCTATTTACATTTTGTTAAAAAACTGGCATTTTAACAAAGCCTTTCAATAACAAAATCTTTACTTGCGTTATAGAAGTGAAACCTTCTAAATTTATGAAAATTTGTCTTTGAGGTTGTCGTCATCACCCTAATCTTTAGCTGCCTTCTCAGATTAAAGTCGAGAATCTCGCTGGTGAATTAAGATTGTTTTGTTTTGTATCTAGACTCACCATTAAGAAGAAGAATAAATATTCATTAATATGACCTGTCTTTGTATATATTGTAGGAGCCATTTGTCTTTTCTTCCGTTTATTGCCACCAGGGGGAGTATTTCATTTTCAGTTCTGAGTATTAAGGTCAAGCCTGATTCTGCTTGGTTTTGATTCATGTCAGATTTATGTGGCTCTAAATGGAAAAGGCAAGACAATGGACATTGTATTGGTAATAAATGACTATTATAAGTCAAAGTGAAGATCAGCAGTACAAATCTTAATTGAGGGTTACCAATGGGTACCTGGAACAACAACCAGTAGCCTAAAATACCATATATATATATATATATATATATATATATATATATATATATATATATATATATATATATAAAACAAACTACATGCTGTGGGACATCAGCTGTGAACTTTTTAATCTACTTATATTTTAATTGCCTAATTCCCACATGAAGGTCTTTGGATGTTTTCATTTTTCTTGGAATATTTTAAAACTATGTGTTTTACCCTATTTAAACCTTTCTAAATGGAATAAATCCAACTTTAATCCACTTCTATCTTTAGATTTTTCCATTACAAACATTATTTTGCTATTGTGTTGTTTCCATTAAATGAGTAATTAATTACAGCCACGTTGGAATATGTTTCTTCACGCGATAAGTCATTAAAAATATGCTGCCGTCATCCTTCGACCACTTCCTGTTGTCTTCTTCGTCTTTTCCGGCAGTAGTAACATCCGGTTGTTGATCATGAGACTTGTGTGATGCGAATAAAGCGTTTTCTTTACAGTTTTGCGAAATTCAGTCAAAAAACCACCTTATGCTAGCGTGAAAACTCTTTTTGCCATTTGCATTAAGTGAATTGAAAATAATTAAATGATCAGTGCATTAACTGATTAACATTGTAAAGGCGTTCAGTGGTAGGATCTTGGTGTAAAGTAGGGGTGGCTGATGTAGATTTATTTGTAATCGGGCTAAAGTTATTCCTGATACATTTTTCCTATGATGAAGAATGTTAAGTACAACACAAAGTATTCATCTTTTCACTCACACCTGATCTCAGTGACATAAACGCACCGCCACATTTCAAATCCAAACTCAACACTCATCTGTTTAAAGTAGCATAAGATCAATGATTTCAACTACACTCTTATTTAAATCCCATTTTTAATTTATTTTTACTCTATATTTTAATATTGTCTGTTTTTATGTTCACATTTCTTGAGTGTCAAGAAACCCAAATCAGATTTTAAATGTATTAAACTTGACCAAATATAGCAAAATTAAAGTAAACCAAATCCTGTTCCAATTACTGAAAATAATTTGCTAAAACTAGATGTTTTTATTTTAATACAGCAAACGTGGATCATACTTTTTTAAGTTTTTAATCTAAAATAAATAACATTTTTTAAGCTTGATTTTACTTTTGACTCAACAATTTTGGCCCCTGTGACAAAAGGTTTGTACCAGTATCAACCTGCAGCCTGCAAACGTGATGATGTAGTTTTCTGAGGCAGCAGCAGGGGGCAGTGTTGGACGCTAAATGTAAAACGTTTGTGCGGTCTTTTTGTTTCTGCCATCAGTGACGACAATGAATCTTTCTCAGATTAGATAGAGAAGATAAAGCAGAGATTTTTACAACAATAATACAGCGATAACATTGTGTCTCCATATTATCTGAGTGACGTTGGTAAAAACAGATAAGTGTGATGGAGTTCCTCACCTTAATAGTGAGCAGCATGGTGAGAAACTTCCTCTTGTCTCCTATCAACATGGCGTTGCTTATCAGCGGCACAGCCTCCTTCACTGCGTCCTCGATGGGGATCGGAGGGATGTTTTCGCCTCCCGCTGTGATGATCATCTCTGCAGAAAAACATGCGGCTGGTTAAAAAACTAAGGTTTATGCTTGAGAGTATGGATCAGTTGCAGCGGGACGTCACATGCGCAAAATCCCACCGCTATTTCCCTGCTGGTAGGCAAAAAGCTGCTAGCTGATGACTATCATTGGTTTTTGTTGTCCATAATGCGTTAAATCTTAAATGTACGCCTGATGTGTTAAAGAGAAACTCAGTGCTTTGATACTAATTGTTAACACTGTGTTAACTAGATAAAGTTTAAATAAAATTTAAGTAAGAAAAGAAAATAGTGAGGTGGTAGTAGTTCATTTATGCTAGCTTACCTTTGACAACTGTACCATGTAGATGTGCTGTGTAATAAGGTGTGTTTAGGTTCAGTTATAAAAATAAACTAACTGAACCGAAACATGTAAGTTAGGACATGCTTTCCGCTTGTGCTTAAATTAGCTAATCAACCACCGCAGTGTTAGATTAGCAAATAGCAGCGGTAGCTAATCTACCACCCCGATCATTTTTTAATAATCCCAAAATAAACATCAAGCCTAAAAACAATCCTACCAATGGCTGGAGAAAGCTGGACTCAAGAACAGCACAGAGGCCCTCATCCTGGCCGCCCAGGAACAGGCCCTAAACACCAGAGCAATAGAGGCTCAGATCTACCACACCAGACAAGACCCAAGGTGTAGGTTGTGCAAGGAGGCCTCTGAGACAGTCCAGCACATAACAGCAGGGTGCAAGATGCTGGCAGGGAAAGCGTACATGGAACGACATAACCAAGTGGCGGGCATAGTGTACAGGAACATCTGTGCAGAATATGGACTGGAAGCCCCGAGGTCAAAGTGGGGAACACCCCCAAAGGTGGTGGAGAATGACCGAGCTAAGATCCTGTGGGACTTCCACATCCAGACAGACAAGATGGTAATGGCGAACCAACCGGACATTGTGGTGGTGGATAAAGAACAGAGGAAAGCCGTTGTGGTGGATGTAGCAATACCAAGTGACCACAACATCAGGAAAAAGGAGAAACTGGAGAAATACCAGGGCCTCAGAGAGGAACTGGAGAAGGCCTGGAAGGTGAAGACCACAGTGGTGCCTGTGGTCATCGGGGCCCTCGGGGCAGTCACCCCCAAACTGGAGCAGTGGCTCAAACAGATCCCAGGAACAACATCAGACATCTCAGTCCAGAAATGTGCAGTTCTACGCACAGCCAAGATACTGGAGGAGAACCTGAAGCTCCCAGACCTCTGGTAGAGGACCCGAGCTCAGAGGATGAAAGAGAGAGAGAGACCACCCGCGGAGGGTGAGAAGGGAATTTTATATATATATATATATAAACATGTATCAATATATATTATTCAGTATTAATCATTAATTATTTGTTTGTATGGTTATATAAATATGTATTGATATTACTAAATAATTTATTAAATAAATTATGAACGGCTGTGTGCTTTGTAAAATGCTCATCATACATCAATATCAGAATATCCCATTCCTATTCTATTGTTATAGCCACTAAGCATATTTAAATATGCTGAACTATGTATTAAAAATGTTACTCCTTTGTTTTATTTGTATTACATGTCCACCCACTAGGGGCACTGTTATGCCAGGAGCATATGTTAAGGGTTTGTGTTCTTCTTCGGGGCTCTCTGTCTGGTTGTTCGGGAGATGCACATGGCGGAATAAAGTTGAATAAAGAAACGAGTTATTTTTACTGACTAACATTGGTAGCAGAGGATGGTTAGTAACTACAGAGTTCCGCCAACGTTTGAGGAAGGAAAGCCTTACGAAAGCTGGAAGAATGAAGTCAACATTTGGACGAGAGTTACAGATTTGGAGTCGAAAAAGCAAGCGCTGGCTGTCGCCCTGGCCCTGTCTGGAAGAGCGCGGGACACGGCGATGGAAATTCCGGTAGATGATCTAAATAAAGACACTGGAATGACAACGTTGTTCGCTAAACTAGATGACTTGTTCTTAAAAGAGGAAAAGGACAGGATCTATGAAGCATACTCGGATTTTGACCGGATCATAAAAGAAGTTAACATGTCGATGGCGGACTATATTATTGATTTCGAGCAGCGTTACTCGCGGATGAAGAAATACAACATGGAGCTGCCTGACCCAGTTTTGGCTTTTAAGCTTTTGGACACCGCGTGTTTGGATATAACGGACAGACAGTTGGCTTTAACGGCATGCTCAGATGTAACATTTGCTTCAATGAAGTCCGCTTTGAAGAGAATATTTGGCGAAAAAAGAGGTGCGGCAGCAGAGGGCATTAGCCAGGAGTCCGTGTTTGCAGCGGAGCAACGGCGGCAAAAAGGCAAGTTCTGGCGGCAGAGTCCCCATCAGAAAACTTCACAGCTCAACACTCCGCAGCCCGGTACAAACCCGCTGGATAAGTACGGACGACGGTCAAAATGTGCAGTGTGCCAAAGTACTTTTCACTGGGTTAAAAACTGTCCGCACAAAGCTGATAGTGTTAAAATTGCTGATGATACAAAAGACGTGGAAGAGTGCAACTTAACTCTGTACACCAAAGAATCACCAACAGATGCAGAAATATTCATGACAGAATGTTTTGGCTCAGCAATAATAGACACTGCTTGCACTAGGACAGTTTGTGGACAAGAGTGGCTGGACAACTATAGTACTGTGTTGCAAAAGAAAAGTGTGAAGACTATGAAAGAGACAGAAACACAAAGTCACAGGCCCTTCAAGTTTGGAGATGGAAAAATCGTCTACTCCATAAAAAAGGTAAAGATACCTGCTAAAATCGGCAACACAAAGTGTAATATAGAAACTGAAGTAGTACCTGCTAACATCCCACTGCTGCTGAGTAAGACCTCATTGAAAAGGGCAGGGACTGTTTTGGACATGGAAAGGGACAGTGCAGTGATGTTCAACCAGCCTGTCAAACTGGACTTTACTAGTTCAGGTCATTACTGTGTAAACATTGTGGACAGTGAAGATAGAAGTTTCATTCACTCTGATAAGCTATTGCAAGCTAATGAGGAAGAAATACTGACGACAACAGACAAGATGAACACAAGTGAAAAGATGAAAGTTCTGGAGAAACTTCATAAACAGTTTGGACACGCATCTGCTGACAAAATACAGAGACTTTTGACTAATTCTGGCAACAAGGACACAGAATGTGACAGCCTGCTGAAAAACATCGTGAACCAGTGTGAAGTGTGTCAAAAATATTGTAAGACCAAACCAAAACCTGCTGTCGGCTTACCATTGGCATCTACATACAATGAAACTGTTGCTGTAGATCTGCACGAACTTGAACCTGGGGTTTGGTACCTACACATTATTGACCAGTTTACCCGTTTCAGTGCTGGTAGTGTCTTAACCACCAAGAGGTCTTCTGAAATAGTCAGACGTTTTATCCATGATTGGATCAGTGTGCATGGCCCACCACAAAAGTTGTTCAGTGACAATGGTGGTGAGTTCAATAACGAGGAAGTGAGAGACATGGCCGAGAACTTTAATATTGAAGTCAAGACAACACCTGCTTACAGTCCATGGAGCAATGGACTGTTGGAGCGCCACAATCAAACTCTGACAGAGATCCTGCTGAAAGTCAAAGCAAGTACTGGATGTGACTGGAGCACTGCCATGGACTGGGCCCTGATGGCAAAGAACTCTATGCAAAGTGTCCATGGATACAGCCCACATCAGCTGGTGTTCGGGCAGAATCCTAACCTGCCTTCTGTATTAATAGACAAAGCTCCAGCTCTAGAGGGCACCACCAAGAGTGAATGGGTTGCCAAGCACATTTCAGCCTTGCATGCTGCAAGAAAAGCTTTTACAGAAGCAGAATGTTCAGAAAGGATACGGAGAGCACTAAAGAAACAGATGCGGCCCATAGACGAGCGATATGAAACTGGAGACAAAGTCTTTTACAAAAGAGTGGATTGTCCAGAATGGAAAGGACCAGGAGTGGTGATTGGTCAAGATGGTGCAGTCGTTTTTGTTAGACACGGAGGCACCTGTGTCAGAGTCCATCAACTCAGATTGAGGAAAGTTACTCACGAGAATGAAGAACCTCAGATTACCTGCGATGAGAAAAACAATCGAGGACAACACACAGTGGACATCATTGAAGAGAATGTAGAAGGAGACACTATTGCAGTAAATCCTGAGAATCATCATTTGCCTGCTCCTGAAAATGCAGAGGCTGAGAGACCGCACTCTGGGAACACCATCATAAAGACAGGTCAAATTGTGACATTCAGAAATGCAGAGGGTGTCTCACAAAAAGCCAAAGTGTTGGGACGTGCAGGCAAAGCAACTGGGAAATACAAGAACTGGTTTAACTTGGAGCTGCTTGAGCCAGCAGAAGTGGCTGGCAACAGTGAGTCAGCTGACCTGTCACAGTTGGAGGATCTTCACATCCAGGCAGATGCTGAGGATACAGATATGCACGAGGATGTTTTTGTGAGTAAGGACATATCGTTTGATGAAGCAAAGGAAAATGAAATAAAAAGCTGGAAACAGAACCAAGTGTTTGAGGAAATTGAGGACAAAGGACAAAAGTGTGTCTCCACTCGTTGGGTGTGCACTCTGAAAGAGACTGAAAATGGAATAATACCAAAAGCAAGACTTGTTGCACGAGGATTTGAGGAGCTACAAGTTTCTGACCTACAAAAGGACTCTCCAACCTGTGCCTCAGAGTCACTGAGACTCTTGGTGGCAGTTGTATGTCAAAAACAATGGGAACTTCACTCTATGGACATTAAATCTGCCTTTTTACAAGGAATGCAACTGTCCAGAGACATTTTCATCAAACCTCCTCGAGAGGCCAATAGCACAGGTGTGCTTTGGAAACTGGGAAAATGTGTGTATGGTTTAGCTGATGCTTCACTGTATTGGTATAACAGAGTAAAAAGCATCATGATTGAAGCAGGAGGCATCATGTCTAAGGTTGACCCTGCAGTTTTCTATTGGCTGGATGAGCGCAAAAATGTAACTGGTGTACTTGCTTGTCATGTTGATGATTTTATATGGGGTGGATCACACATGTTTTCAGAGTCAGTCATGCCTCACCTGAGGTCAAAGTTTAATGTCGGTCGTGAAGCACACAATAGCTTTTCCTATGTGGGTGTAGATCTTGTTACTCAAGGTGAGAAGGTACAAATACACCAAGAAACATACATTCAGCACCTGCAGTCCATACACCTCTCACCCTCACGAGCAGCAGAGTCAGCTTCACCTCTCACTGAGAAGGAAACAGAGCAGCTCAGATCTAAGATAGGCCAACTTCTGTGGGTGGCAAGACAGAGCAGGCCTGATGTCATGTTTGATGCTAGTAATTTAGCATCCCGTCTCAAACATGCTACAGTACAGACCATTAATGAAGCAAACAGAGTTGTGTGTAAGCTCAAGGCCAAGTCAGTTGAATTGAATTTTCAACACCTTGGGGATGACAGTAACTTAAAGATGGTTACATTCACTGATGCATCTTTTGGAAATCTTTCAGATGGAGGTACTCAAGGTGGGCACTTCATTGTTTTGATGGGTGACAACGGGCGGTTCTCTCCTATTGCATGGCAGTCAAAGAGAATTAAGAGAATTGTCAGAAGCACACTGGCAGGTGAAACACTCGCCATGTCTGAGGGGATTGATAATGCCATTTTTCTTTCCACACTCTTTTCTGAACTCAGTGCTGGTAGTACTGCTTGTCCTCCACCTATAATCTGTGTGACTGATAATTTCTCTCTTGTTGATGCACTTAAGTCAACTAAGTTTGTTGCAGAGAAAAGGTTACGCCTGGAAATCAGTTCAATTAAAGAACTGATGCAAACTAAGAAAGTTCATCAAGTGTTGTGGTCTCAAACAAAAGACCAACTTGCAGACTGTTTAACAAAGAAGGGAGCATCCGCAACCTCACTCCTTAGGGCTCTTTATGAAGGACTTTGGATTCTTCAATAAACTCAGTCATAAGATGTTTCACATTCTGTTACGTTGAGACTGTTCTGACAAAATCCTTAATGGCTGCGCTTTCTCATAAGCCCTGTTTTTGTTTGTTGTTTTTTTTGTTGTTTTTTTTTAAGAAAAGTGGGAGATTGTTACTCCTTTGTTTTATTTGTATTACATGTCCACCCACTAGGGGCACTGTTATGCCAGGAGCATATGTTAAGGGTTTGTGTTCTTCTTCGGGGCTCTCTGTCTGGTTGTTCGGGAGATGCACATGGCGGAATAAAGTTGAATAAAGAAACGAGTTATTTTTACTGACTAACAAAAAACACTCAAAAAATACAATTGTTTATAAATGTAGCTTTGATAGACGTTTGAATTTTTTGAGTTTCCAGTAACAAAAAAGTGTGTTATGATCGATTAAATGCGCTGATACGTCATTGTGCTGCTAAACACACAACGCTGAGTGGAGTGGTGTACCGCTCCAAGATGGCCGCCCTAAATCTCGTCAGCAACAATAGGCGAGAGGGGTCCATGAGGCGTCTATCCTTATGTCTATGATGTAAACAGTAACATGCAGGGGGTCATGAAATTCTCCTGGGGAATTGGAGGAATACCTTTGATACGACCGGTGATGAAGAGGAACCCGTTCTCGTCGTGTTTTCCCAGGTCGCCCGAGTGCAGCCAGCCGTCTTCGTCGATGGCTTCCTGCGTCTTGTCGGGCATGTCGAGGTAACCCATGAAGACATGGCGGCCCCAGAAGCAGATCTCACCGTTTCCCTCATCGTCGGGGTTGTGCAGCCTTGTTTTACATCCTGAAATCTCTTTACCACAACTACAGGACAAAAAACGTGAGTTAATCTCTTTTAATTTACCAATAATGATAAAAAAAAGTGAGTGACAAGTTTAGGGCTGAAACGATTCCTCGAATGATTCGAGTACCTCGATTACTAAAATTCCTCGAGGAAAATTTACCTGCCTCGAAGCTTCGTTAATTTATGTTTTATTAGTTAGCGCACCGTGTTCCGGTCGGGACTTCATTTGCGTTGCGCGGAGCTCTCACTTCCGCCTCTGAGTTGTTGACAAAAGCTAAGTCTCAGCGGCATAAAGTCCAATCTTCAAGATTGGCCCGTGGGGATTTTATTGATTGATGATAATGCCCGACTTTTTATCGTTTTTGGGGAACCAATAAGCATCCTTAAAATGACTGGGGGAATGCCTGGAGTACGGCAGCATTTCTCCTCCGGGGCTGCTGGTTGAAAGCGAACGGCGGGAAGAGCGCTGAGGTGAGCGGATAGCCTGAACAGGGCGGGCGGCTGAGTAGCTGATGCTTACCGTGTAAATGTAGCTTTACCGACGAACCGCACAATAAATTTCATATCCCGGTCTGAAGAAACGGGTGGCGGAGCGCATCGTACATGGCTGGTAGATGAGTTTCTGAGTGTGACCAGTGAAGGTGTCGTAAATATCCCGTATTGCTTCCCCCCGTGTTCGTCCCCCGGTCTAACGGTTCGTCAGTCCGCTGGTCTATTTCCTCCCCTCCACCCCATCTTACGTTCGTTCATTCGCCCTCTCCTCCCACTCCAGGCGGCATTTCCCGTATTTTCAAACCCAAAGCGTGACAGGTTAGGTGGCAAGGTGAGTTTAATTAATCTATTAAACTCACTGAAGATGAATACATAAACTAAAAGCTGGATTGTAGACATTTTTTATAAGCATATTTGTGAGCCTGCCTCTTTGTTATTAAATTCAATATAATTTCAGATTTTTCTATAACTTTTCTTCTGGTTAACTTAGAAAGTGAGCTATTATTGTTACAGGTTAGTTTTCTAAACTACAAAAAAGCAACTGTTAGGGATGCTCAAATATGAAAAATTGGACTGATATTGATATCTGATAGTAACACCAGTATTATGCCAGATTTACCAATATTTCATTTTATAATTTTTTTTATCCGATTACTCGATTAATCGTAAGAATAATCGATAGATTACTCGATTACTAAAATATTCGTTTACAACAGCCCTAGACAAGTTCATGAAACACAGAAAAGCTAGCTAGCTAGCTAGCAATGATATATTTACAGCTAGTTAGCAGTAGCCTAAACGCTTCGGGTCACAGAACAAAATGAAGATGTTTGCATGCAACTCAAACTTTTGTCTGACAGCAAAGCCCTTTAGCAAAACAATACCCATAGTAGACTAAAACAATTCTGCATTCAAGGCCAACTTAAATTGTTTTTTATGACTTTAGGACATTAATTTTAGATACATTAGTTTTTTCTCTAAGTCTTTGACCTCTTCTCTGTATCTGCAGATGCAAACAAATGGATTTGTATCTATTTGCATCTGTACATATTAGCGCTATCTGCTTTGTGAATCTAGTGATATAATGATATAAATTTTACCTGGTGAGTTTGAAGGCCTCAGGTGTGGAGATGGTGTGGGGTCCGGTGCTCTCGCTCATGCCGTAAAGCTCATAGAGAGGAATATTTAGGCTGAGGAAGAACTCCAGGGTGTCTTTGGTGATTGGGGCGGCGCCTGTGAAGCATTTGGTGCAGCGGTCCAGGCCGAGAGCCTTGCGTACTTTCTTAAACACGAGCTTTTTGGCAACCTGATAGCTGAACGGGGTGCGGGCAGCTGCTACGCTTCTGGGAAAACAAAAAAAAATATGGAGAAGTGAAAGGTCAACTCAATGTTAACGCCACAAAATGTAACGTAGGAAAAAAAAGCTTTAATTTCCTCAAATTTAACATTTAACCGAAACAAATTCTCTGAATGATTTTAATGTTGTTAAATAAGACTTACTGATTCATTTTGGTCAGATTGGTCTGCAGACCAACATCTTTGGCCCAGGCAGCCACTTTCCTCTGCACAGTTGATGATTTCGCTCCGACGGATTTCATTTTCTCCTGCATCTTTTCCCAGACACGCGGGACGCCCATGAAGGCCGTCGGATGTGCTTCCTTCATGGTGTTCACCAGAGATCCCTGAGAAAACGCAACAAAATATTTATTTACTTGGTTTCCATGGAGAACCCTTTAACTAAGCCAAACAAAGCACACAGACAGTCATGTAGCCCTCTGGTTATCTGTGTCCGGTTGATCATCAACTCTTCCTAACATGACACGCTTTAATTGTACCAATAAACGTATTTAGGGTTTACATTAAATGGAACTGGTTTCAAAATAAGAGCCGTTGTTGAGAGGAAGCATATTGAGGTTTTATACTGTTAAAAAAGAGAACTTTTTAAAACTAGGTGATTCATACGACTTGTTCTTCCTGTTTTAAAACATCCAGCATCTGAACGACAAACTGGAAAACATTCAAAATGTTCTCAAACTTAAAGATTATGTTAATATTTTTTTTATTTTATGAGATTAAATTTAAATCATTACATTTGGGTTACAGCTGCAATTTGTAACTTTAATTACAAATATATTTTGCATATCTGTTGAAACGGTCAAGTTACTTGTTTTGTCTTATTTTAAATGTATTAAGATATTTGTACTAAAAACTAGACAAAATAACTTGCTATGATTTTGTGCTTTTGCAGTGCTCTTAGATCATGGTTCAAGAAAGGATCTTCTTAAACTGGATCCAGTTTAGATAAAGTTATAACAGATTATAACAGTTGGATCAGATGATTTTTACCTGATGTGATTTTGTATTGAATTGTCCTCAGTCTAGTTTGGGTTTTTCAGCTTTTATGATTAGTAGAACAGCAAGATAATTTTATACGCAAATATTTAGAATTTAACAAAAACTAAGGAAAAAAGGAAAAAAAAATTCAATTTTGGAAAATTCTAGACATTGGAAATGTAAAATCTATTGATGCAAAGGCTAGTTAGCATCGCCAACGAAGATGGCAGATAAACTGCCATTAGCACATTTAGACATGGTGACAATTTTAACAAATATGTAAAAAAAACATATATTTTGTAAAGTTAAATACTGCAGCTATAACTTTGTAGAACTATAAACGTAATCTGACATTTTGACTCCAATCATCTGAACTTTACGACTTTTGAGACGAAAGGTGAAACTGGTTTTTCTGACTGACCTAAAGCAGGAAAGGTTTCGTCTGATTTAAGGTCAGGCTGTGAGAAAACGCTGGCAGCTCCTCTCACCTTCAGGGCGTCCGGCTGAGCGAAGTAGGTCAGCCCTCCGACCTTCATGCTGATCCAGATGTCGACCATCTGAGCCGCGATGTGGCTCAGCGGCAGGTAGCTGATCACCCTCTCCTGGAACTGAAGGCCGTCCTTCAGCTCGACGTGTAAACCCGTTGCAGCTGCTGTCCAAGTTATCTGAGGGGAAAGACAAGAAAACATGGAGTAGATGTCGTACACCTCTGGGGAAGCATGAACACCCAACTATGATTGTTTTAAATTTATATTTACCTTCAAAAATCATTTCTTAGTAAACAACTGACCTACAGAGTCCCTGTAAATTTTACTTTTGCAATCTTTGAAACTGAAAATTTTAGATTTTTTTCTTTAGTTTTTATTACATTCCAAATATTTAAGTGCAAAATCTGACTATCTTGCTGTTGTACTAACTCAAACCTCACGGAGGATAATTCAGTACAAAATCAGATCAGGTAAAAATCATCTGATCTATAACAACTTCTAGTTTGTGAGTTTTAGTGCTTTGTTTGCCATCAAAACTGGATCCAGTTTAAAAAATTAGATCCATTTTTTAACCATGAAACTGCAAAAACACAAAATCTTAAGTTATTTTGCATCTAGTTTTTAGAGCAAATATCTTGGTACACTTGAAATTAGACAAAACTAACTTACAAGTAACTTTTTAGCAACATTTTCTAGTCAATAATTAATTAATAATGATGAAGTACTGGTGTTTATTTCACTTATAACATTTTCTCATGTTAAAAGTGAAATAATCTGCCAGTGGAACTGGAACTTTTCCATCATTATTAATGAATTATTGTATTAAAACAAACCTCTGCATCTTTCTGAAAAGCTACTTGCAAGTTTTGATTTATTTCAAGCATAATAAGACAAAATAGTTGGTAAGATTTTGTGTTTTTGCAGTGCAGGAGCCTCAAACAAGCAGACAAATATGTATTTCTGTAATTTTTTTTAGTTTTATTTTAGGGCAGTAACTCAAAATTCATAGCAAAGACACCAAGTATGCCCATTAAAATAAAATACACTTTATTTTATTTTTTTTAATTTTAAGAACACAATCGGTTTGTAAAATTGAGAAATTTTGATTCAGTATTTTTTCCGGCTGCTCAGGAATTAGAACACGAAACTGGGCTAAAAGCCTCTGAATAATCAATAATGAAACCTAAGAAGCACTGTAAGAATACCTGTTAATTTTCACTATTAGCAAAACAGCTTTAGATCCTAATTCCTCAGATTTGATTCTTTCCTCCTGAACTTTTGTGGCAGAGTTTAAAACAGTCATGCATCCCTGTCTGAGTTTCATCAGAGCGTCACAAGATCAACCTGAGGGGTGCAGAGATAATCAGCAGGCGAGGACAGAGATGAAACATCCCTTTGTTTCTTTTAGACCTTCTGACTTATAGTTTGAGTATTTTTTTGTATTTTAAATGGTTATAACCAAACCATGCAGAAAGTTTAGGTAGTAAACTGCTGTAATCATCAGTCAGATTAAAAATGAGGGATTTGTGGCTGTTTTTTATATTTATATCTGAAACATTGTGCAGTGAAAACAAAACTTGAACTTGTTTAATATTTTATGAGATATTAACAAAATTTAGTGTATTTGATTGGGATTTTATGTGATAGACTAACACAAAGTAGAAGTGGAAGGAAAATTAGGTGTTTGAAAAATCTGAAAAGTGTGGCGTGCATTTCAGCCCCCGTGGATCTATGCTTTAACTGCAGATTATTTCACTAATAACCGGTACTTTTTCATCAATATTAATTAATATTTTTACTTAAAACAAGCTGAAAAGTTACTTGTAAGTTAGGTTTGTCTTATTTCAAGTGTGTTAAGATATTCGCAGTAGAAACTAGATCAAAATTCTTGGTAAGATTTTGTGTTGTTGCAGTGTAAAATGTGAGAACATTTCTATTTATATCTATTCTGTCACTTCAGATAGTCAGACCCTTCACATGTTGTGCTAATTCATAGATAGAGATCTCCCTGGAAAGCACCCACTACGAGGCACACAGAGTCACTGACGTCTGGCTCGAAGCATCATCACTCACATTGTCATGGCTCAGCATCACGCCCTTTGGCTGGCCCGTGGTTCCTGAGGTGTAGATGAGCGTGCAGCACTGGTTGGGCTTCTGGCTGGAGATGATTGCATCAAGAGGCCCGTCCGGATCGTTGCGGCCGAGCTCCATGAATTCTGCCCACTGTTGTGGAGGAAAACCAGTCAGACGGGCTTTTCCACGTTCGCTCTCTCTCTCTCTCTCTCTCTCTGTGTGTGTTTGTGCTTACCGAGTACAGGTTGGGCCTCTTCTCCTTTAGTGCATCTTTGTACTGGATAATTGCTTTCAAGTGAGGCAGCTTGTCTTCAATCTGGTGGCAGAAACAATACATTCCTGTGAGGACAACACCTTTTTTGTTTTTAACATTTTAGTTCACACTGCAACAACACAGAATCTCACCAAGAATTTTTGGTCTTGCTTCTGGTGCAAATATTTTAGTTCACTTGAAATAAAACAAAACTAACTTGCAATTGGCTTTCAGCAAGGATAGGAGCTTGTTAATAAAAAAGTGCTAGTTCCACTGGCAGACATTTCCCCCCACGTTATAAGTGAAATAATCAAGCACTTTTTCATCAATAAAAAGAAATTATTGACTTAAAACAAGCTCCTATGTCTTGCTAGAAAGCTACTTTAAATTTAGTTTTGTCTTGTGTTGAGTCTACTAAGATATTTGCTCTAGAAAATGGACCAAAAATACTTTTAAGGTAAGGTTTTGAATTTTTGCAGTGAAGCATCTGGTACTCTCTGAGCTTTTATTTTCTGTAAAATTCTGGCTAAACTCAAATTTTTGTGGCTGAAATCAAAACATATAATCTGTTGTGAGGTGAGCAAGTTTCCACCTTGAGTAATCTAATGAAGCAACAAAGAAAATGTTATTAGCTGAAACGTTATTAAATTTTAAAAATTGCTCTATTTGTACTAAAATATTTACTTGTTAATAGTTTTTGTTGGAGCGTTAATTAAAAAAAAAAAGGCTTCCGACGTCAGAAAAGCTGCATTCACACAGCAAGCAAATGCGACCAAAACCTGATTCTTTTTTTGCACATATGTGACTTTTTCTTGGCAATCTGAACCTCTCTATTCTGATATTTTCACCAAAATAAAAAACAAATCTACAAAAACAAACAAAAGTACAAATCTAAAGTGGTAAAAGCTGTGTTTTGATTCCTTTCTGGAACAGAAAATAAATCATATTTTCTTTTTTCTGTGATTTACACGGTCATTCTCGTCTCACCTGGAGAATTTTCTGCAGCTGTTTGTGGTTCTCCACCACAATAATGTTTGCTTTGGAGTTTTCTGCTACGTAGTGACAAGCCTCAGGAGAGTTGGTAGTGTAAATCCCCACAGCGAGCCCCCTGCAGGAGGAGAGGGAGTCAAAGTTAGCACAGCTCATCCTGACGGGTCAGTACAGAGAAAAACCTGCATGAAGGGAGCGAGGAGGCTGAGCTTCCAGCAGCACAAAAACGGCAAACAGTCAGAGCTACAGCAGCTGCATTTCTGTTGCAAATGTCTGAAAAACTTTGTCGATGTTCTGCGAATGTCGAAAAAACAACTGCGGCGTTTAAATTTGACAAAAATTAAATTATGCGTGAACAAGTTTCTTCACACGATAAGTAATTTAAAATAATACCGCGCCGTCACCCCCCTGCTACTTCCTATCATCGTCTTGTTCTTTAAGACAAGATGTGAATGGATTTTCATAAACTTGTTAAAATAAACAAGAGGGTAAATTTAATTAAAACCAGGTTTAGGGAAGAGACTGAAGGACGTAGAGAACCACAAAGTGCTGAAATGAAGAGTTAGTTCGGAAAATGTTGCATAAACTGTAGGACTCTAGAGAGAAAGATGTTAAAATAAGCAAACAAAGTCGGATTTCATTCTCTCCGTTCCAGGGTTAGTAAAAATTAGAACATTTTTTCATATCTACAAGGATCCAGAAGGAAGAACATCTAATCTTTATTTTTTAAGAGTGTGACGCTAATGACATGAAAGCTGAGATTTGGAACATGGCAGCTGGTCAGGTCACATTCCTGGACATCAGGCGTCAAATCCAGAACCTGCATTCTGTGAACCAGAAGGCGTCTTTTAACTGCATTTCATTCCGGCTCACAAGTGAACCCTGGTGAAGCTTTTATGAAGGTAGATTACTTATTTTAATGGAGCTTTAGGAAAAAAAATCCAGAACTAAATTCATTCAATATTCCCATTATTACATCACTAAATTGCAAACAAAGCATGAGATATCCCAGCAGATGTTTGGTGATGTTGCAGCTGCAGCTGTAACCGATGGCTTTGCTCCGTTTTTATTCTGCTGGATGGCTCTGGTTTCTCAGACGGAGCGGGTTTTAACCGGTTTCATAACATAGACAGTAAAATGTTCAAGTCTTTATCCGAAGTCCTGCAGCTAAAATCTGGGCTCAGTTACACTCCAGGGGGAGCAAATAGTTAAAAAATGTTTTATTTGATAAAAAAATTAAAAAAAATAACATCTACATATAAGAAAATAAGTCAAATGAGTGCTTTAGGAAAATGAGACTGAAATGAAAACGTTTCCGTTAGGTTTATTAGGGTTGAAACGATTACCGTATTTTCCGCACTATAAGACGCACCTAAAAACCTTCAATTTCCTCAAAAGCCGACAGTGCGCCTTATAATCCGGTGCGCCTTATATATGGACCAATATTGAGCCACAACAGGTCCAGCAACGGACCTTACCACAGGGGCCGCGTTTCATTGGCTAATGCCCATTTTAGGTCACAGTGCAGCTACCACGTGCGTGACCGTCTCACAAACACAAGCTACAGTAGTAA
>NW_028263377.1:2026033-2047261 GCF_051168715.1 Poecilia mexicana
CAGGTTTTCAGTGCAGTGGTGTCTTCATTTTATCTATCTATCTATCTATCTATGAATCTATCTATCTATGAATCTATCTATCTTTGAATCTCTGTCTTGCCTGATTTGGTTGAAACACAGCAAAGCTAAGACCAAACATCTGGTAAATGATTGCTCCTTTCACTTGATTTCACTCAAAACTCTGGAAATTAGCAGGTTATTTATTCATTATATTGTGATCTAGTTCCTTTGAACTGTATCTGACCTAGCCATTACTCCTCCTTTCCTGTACGGCTTTTTGTTTGCACAAACTCACGTGGAGTCCGGCTCCTTGTCCCTCTTGCCCAGACCGGGGATTCTGAAGGCTTTTGCTCGAGGCTTTTTCCCGCCTTCGGGGGTCAAAGCTGCCATGTACTCCTCAAAACCAACTGAAGCTACAGGCAAAAAATACAAATAATTTTTTACCATCTTTTTTTCCAGTCTTAATTCAGAGTAGATGGAGAAGGATGAGCTCACTGTACCTGGCCTCTCTTTGCCCGTTCCTTTCTGCTCAGCAAATTTCTGAATGAGGATGTCGACGCCAATGTTTTCCACATTCTGCTTAAACTCCTCGTGGACCTATAGCCCAAAGTGACAAATGAGCTCTGAATGCAAGGCTTGCCCCAGCTGAGGCGGTCCACCGTGGTTTTGTATAAAAAGATATTAAGTTGACAGGAAATGTAAACATATTACTGGGTAATTGTTTTACTTGAAGACATTCCTGACAATACTTAAACTCACAACTATAGAGTCTTAAAATAACAAATCAAAAAGTAAAATTAAAATAAATACTAATTATTTGCACTTCACTTAATCTAAGATTCTAAGGAGCTGGCAAGTTTACTTTGTAAAAGTTCACAGAACAATCTTTATAGTTAGATTGTTTTGTTACCACAGCTACACTCTGATGCTGTGAGTTTAATCTCTGAGTTTGAGCTCCATCTGTTCACAAATGCATCTTATAATACACCGGAGGAAACCCTGAACTGCTTTTATTGCTCCCACAGTTTAGCACATTTTCACAGAGCAAGTATACTCAAGCATCAGTTCTTGTGCTAAATCAATAAACCAAGCCTTAAAAATAAAAAAATTTAGAAAGAATGAACCAAAAGGTGATGCTACGTCCAGCTCATAACTTATTCTACTCTGAAGACTGAATCCCAAATGCTTACAGTACAAAGGGGAGTGAAAGACAGAAAAGCGAAGCTCCAGATAAACAGGATCTTCATCATCAAAGCCGTGAAGTCTGACTCACCTGTCCCACCTGGACGTGGGTGTCCTCTATGGAGTGAGAGTAACTTTTAATTAACTGTTTCATCTGCCTCAGATGCGCCTCTTCGATCTCCTGAAACCTCTGCTCAAACGTGAACACAGTCGCAAAAACACACAGAAGAAATTAGAAATTTTCCACAGAAAATCCTGAACTTGTCATATTAACTTTGATTTAAAACGAGAACTTACTGTCTAAGCATTTCAAAATCTACAAGAGTATTACGAAAAATGATCAGTTACACAACAATAACTGTCATTGTGCAACTTAAAGTACTTTAAGAAGTTAAATCCACATGGCATTTCACTTTCTCAAACAAAAAAAAACATATTTCAATAACTGCAGGTGTCAGTATTTTCATCATTTTCCTTGTTAATGGTAAAAGATGCACCAAGACACATAAGAGAAAGCAAAAAATACTTATTTTAAGAAAAACTTTCAAAAGACCCCTTTTCCAGAAATGTAAGAACATTTATATTTGTTTGTACTCTCTTTCAGCCAGATCTTTTGTTAGTTTATTTTACAAGTACAGTCTTTAAGAAATGTATTTTTGTTCAGGAAGTTCCACCAGTGAGAAAATAGGAAGAGGATTTTTGTAAATTTAGTTTTACATCCAGATCTATTCCTCTAGAGTTGCTATATGCAGCGACATGCTTTTATTTTGTCGTTTGGTTGGTTTAGATACTGCAGTAAAAACTAAAATTATTAAAAATGAGTATTATCGTTTACCAGTGTGGTAGCTTCAACTGAAGACTGGAGCTTCTTTAACCCCAACATTTAGTAATAAAATCAAATGGGAAGTACACTGAGCCTTCTGTATTTGCAGGGATTGGGGATCACAACCACCCACAAATTTTATTTATGAAAAGGTTTCCCTTTCTTCATTCTTTTTACAATAATCCACTAACCTGTGTGTCTACAAACGAAATCCAAGTAAAATACATAAAGGTTTGGGGTTTTTAAAGTGACAAATGGGAACAAGGTTGAATGAGATGTCTTCCAAGGCACTGTAGTTTCACGTTAATATTTGATGTCAAATCATCCTAATATTAAAACGAGGAGGAAAATGCACACACAAATAAAAACCTAAATTAGTTCTCCAAATCCAAACTAGCTGGGCTCATTAAAAAGTGCAACAAATTATATATTTTCTAGTCTAACAAAAACACCTTAACAATTACAGCCAGACCTTCCTCCTCTGAGCTATTACAGGAACTAATTGGTCACCAGGACTCCATTCATTATTTCAAATGTAAAACACAGAAGTGCTCATTGGGATTTGTTAAATATTTCCATGGAAACAGCTGCCGTAACCATGGAAGCACAGAGGCAGTGATTAAAGGTAATGAGCATTTTACAGCTTGTGTGTGTGGAAGTGGGTGTTTAGGAGTCGGGGGTTTAGGTGGGCTGAGGTTCCTTTATCAGGGGCAGCGTGCGGTTTGATGGTACATGAATGGATGGGATAGCGGGGTTCTGTTCTGGTGTGACGCCACACAGAGCGGCTTGAAGCCAATGAGAAGGAGGAATGGATGAAAAGTCAGATCAGAGGGAGGGCGATCAGGAACGCTGGAGTCGACGCTGACCTGGGCGGACTCGCTCATCTTCTGCTCAAACTCTCCTCCCACACGGTTGTACTTCTCGATGCACAGCGCAAAGGACTCCGCCGCTTTCTTAGACTTCAGCTCCGCCTAGCGAGGAGAAGAAGAAAGAAAATTGCAGCTTTCAAGCTGCTGACTCACAGAGCTGACATTAAATTTAACAGAACAGCTATATTGGGACAATGTCAGAACTGTAATTAGAAATACTCAGTGTGAACTAATGCGATACGTGATTACTGAGCTGTAGCACGCTGGGTGTCTGCAAACAGTGGATCTTTGCTCCAGAGTGAGACAAGGGAGGTAACTGTGCATTGTAGTCACACATCAGTCAACAATAACGTGACATGATCAAACATCTCTGACGAATCTGAATGCAAAGCTTAAGAGAACATTACCAACAGCTGAGTAATAGTACTCGTCCATTTCCTGGTAATTTTGAGCACTCAAGTTAGCTCAGTTGTAAGTATAACTACAAAAGAGAGACATTTTTAAATCTAAAACCGGAAGAGAAATATGGATGTATGGATGGATCTATTAGACCAGTGGTAAAAGGAATAAAGTGTGGAAATATCCTTCTTTTCTTTTTCCATACTTATCCAAAGCAGGAAAATTCATAAAACAATCTTTTTTTTTTAGTTTTCAAGCTTTTTCAAAGTTTTTGAAAAGTAAAAGTTTTACTAGCAATCCAACCACATTAAGGCATTACTCTGTTAACAAATGACACTGCAAATGTGGTAAATTTCAAGTCTCTGAGTCTTTAGGATGAAAAATGCAGCACAGTTAAATTATCTCAATTTATTTCGCAAAATTTTTTATTTTAGTTTGCTCACTTCTATGCCAAATGGCAGAGAAGTAAATGTTAAAGTGGCAGCAAACCTTCTCCAGTTCTTTCTGCGGTGCTCCTTCCTTCCTGAGTCGGTCCAGCTCCAAACACTTGGTGTGGTAACCTTCCTTCGACTTCTGAAGGTGGCCGTTCTGGACCTGCAGCGCCTGCACAGCATCCACCGTTCCAACCATCTCCTCCTTTGTCTGGTTGACACACAGTTCACATTTGATGTCTTGGCTTTATTAAGGGCACGATACAAGCAGGCTACATGCAACACATAATGTTTACATCCCAAACGTTTACCTTACGATGAACTTTAACTTGCTCGTCTCCATACTTGTTAACGTCCCGGATCAAATCGTTCATCTTCTTCATGAGCTCCAGGTGGCAGAGAGCCAGTTTGTCAGAAGATACCCTAAAAACATCCCACATGGGCGCAAAAGTCCTAAAGACGACACAGATAACCAATCATTAACACTAACGATTGGAAAAATAAAGATTTAACAAAGAAAAAATATTCTTTTTTTTGTCTCTAATAATTAATAGTGGAGCTGTAAATGGCTTTATGCATGTGCAACTTTAATTTAACTAACATCTGGTTTCAAAGCAGATACTTGAGGTTTGTAGTACAGCTGCAGAAATCTTACATTTTGTTCATCCTTTGATGAACAAAACAACACAAACAGTTAAAAACACACATGCATTAAAGTACATAAGCTAAATATCACACAGGACAGTCACTTAATCATAAATATGGACATTTGGTGATGCAGATGGCACTCGTACATATAACACATGCAGCCATATTGATAATTACAACAACAAGGGAGAAAAGGCAGCACCAGCTACATGTCTGCACTCACCCCAGTTGACTTCCATTACTTGCTATTTTTGCTAGTTTGCTCATTGATTTGGAGTAAGTCTCTTCAATGGCAGCCCTGGAAAACAAAAAATATTTTAACACAATCAAGTCATTTAGAGGAATCTGTGACACAGCAGGAAATGGGATTATACAAAAAAATTACAGTGCTGTAAAAAATAAATGTGAGAAGACAAAGTGATCCAACATGTGGGGTTTCTGGTTGCATGTTTATAGCAAAACTATTAAATGAAAAGGGCTATTAAAACTCAGCACAGAATAGCTGTTGTGCTGTTATAGCCCTCACAGCAGATCTAATTGCTTTGATTCGCCAAACAAATGGAGGAATTTCATAAAGTTTTCTACAGCAAAAAGCTTTCAGGGAACAAAAAATAAATAAAGTAAGGAGGAAATTCATCAGAACAGTTGCCTAACCCTGATCTGGCTGGATCACACTCTGGTACCAGAGCGCTTGTGTTTCATTTCCTGACCGCTGATTCGTTGTGTGCTGCTGTCAAACAGATAAGTGAGTTCCTCCTGTGAGGAATGTGGACAAGTGTTCTGAATCAATGTCAGGATTATATCAGCAGCATAACAGCTTCCTCTGTGCGTGCCAACTTTCAGCTCTGACATTAAATACCCTGTGGAATCCTACTTTCATTACAACAACAACCTATTCCACTTTTTACTTTGACTGCAGCATTTACGCTGCAGCCAAGTCTATCAAACTCGCATATGTGTTTTGCAGAAATAAAGAAAGTGAGCATCATAACTGCTAATAGTGCTTCAGTCAGAAAGAGAAATCTTGGCTTGTGCCCTGTGTTCAGAGAGAAAGTGTTTTGAAATGAGATAAAAATTAACTTTTCTTGTTGTTTTGACTTTAAATATCTACAAGCACCGAAGGAGATAAATACAACCCAGTTAGAAAAAATACCCTAGCTTATTAATTTAAGTGTAATCAAATTTTGTACATCAACCAGATGTAGAAACATGTGAAAGGTTCATTTAAAGAGAAAATTTGAGTCAGTTGATCTCAATAAACAGACAGTCGGTCAGGAGTGGACACCTTATTCTATTAAAGTCAAACTTTATTAAACTCTAAACTTTACAATAGTGAAGGAGGTGGACTTTACACAAGAAAAGGAGGTGGAAAGCTGTACTTTCAGACAGAGGCATTTGAAAAAACATCACAAGATTTTGACTTTTCAAAATTTAGGACCACATTCACTTTCCACAGGAGTAATTAACACATTCTACAACCAACTCTGATTAACAGAAATCACCTGGAATCAAAGTGTGGACTCATATGTCACAAATAAATACTTCTGAGCAGAATGAAATATTTCCTGCAGCATAAACTTTACAGCAACTGTGTAACTGCAGAAAAGAGCCTGCAAACAGCAGAATCTATAACAAAAACACAAATTAAACTGAAAATGAAACCCACATGAATCCTTTCAAAAAGCCAAGATCAAATAGATTAAATTGCCCCCCTAAAATCTATTCTTATCCTTTTGTATGTGAAGACCTTTTAACTGAATAGTCACTGATTAAATCACTGCTTATAACAAGAATTTAAGTCTGATGGGAAACCAGGGAGTGGGCTCTGATAAAATGAGAAATAATCTGAATCTGCTGATTCACGACAAAAGCTGCCTGTTGTTGGATTGTTAAAGTATTACATATAGTTTTTTTTTTTATGAAAGTCGTAAAAGTTTAACAAGAATACAGATGTAAGCTCCTCCACTGTTACTAAAAACTAAAATCAGAGCTAGAACTGAATATAAATTTCAGTCTCAGCAGTTCTTTTTGTATGTTTTCATGAAATATCGGCAACAACAGAATGGTGGTAATGAGACAAGTTTCTTAAAGTTTGTTTTTATTAATTAGATGCAAACATGTTGTTACCGACTCAGCGACTTCTACCCTTGAAAATACATATATGCTTCTTTGTTCCAAAGTAATAAAATAGAGCACTTTATTTAAAATTTTTTATTTGAGAAAATATTTTCACCTCACCCAAAAGATGAGTTGGGTTTTCTGGCTCTAAAATTTTATTTACAGCAGCGACAGCAAACCCGGTTCTTTGGGTTGAAAATGTTGCAGAGCTTTGTGAATGGAGAAAGAAAACAATGTTCATTTGATCAAATTTAAAGTTTTCTTTAAATTTTATTAAATTTACAGCAAAGAGCTTCACCACATGAAGTAATGGTGTTTCTCCAAACATCTGATGTACTTAAGCAGCAAAAAGTAATGGCGAAGACATGAATCAAAGTTCAGGGCGTCGATTTGAATGACATTAAGAGGAATATACTTGATTTTTCTGTAATCTGTACGCTCCTGACGCGTCTTTGAAAGCACACAGGTTTAAACGCATGAGCAATAAACCAGCAGATGAAACTAAACACTTCATTTCTAATCTCTGAGCACATCACCCAGCCTTGCCATTTTCTCCTCTTTTTCTCCGAGTACAGAGTCAGGAATGTCGGATTTCACCGAGCCACCTCCCACATCAACCTTACCTCTCTCTGACAAACTCGGCCAGCTCTTTGGTTGCCAGCTGGCCATGCTTCATGTTGTGGTACAGCACGTCAAAACCGGCATTTTTCTCCCCCTGCAGAGGCACAAATTAAAACAGATACCTCCTGTTAGCACCAAGTCAGGAAACGTCAAACTGGCAGAGATCATCTAGGTGATGAAAACTGTTTTTCAGGGTTACAGAGAGCAAACAAGTTGCAGTAAAACTAGAAAAACAGTCTCACCGGTATACTAAACTAAATATATTATGACCGTTATTTGGCTGTTTTGAACTACAAACAATCGGCAGTAACCAGGTTTCAAAATGTTATAATGCACCTTTCTTTAATATTTTTACATAAATAGAAATCAGTTTGGTAACAAAATTTACTCACTTGTACTGATCTCATCCTGCTTAGTTTTACATTTTGGCGTCATTTCTGATTTTTATTTTTAACCAACTCTGTTGTTTGAGCACATTAGCTTTTTGCTGGAGAATGAATAAACATGGGTTTCTTTGCTCAACACTAAATCCCTGGAACCTTTCAGGGAACAACTTTGGAGATGTTGCTGCGCTGCGAACAGACACGCTTCCTCCTGGCTTAATGCAATTAGGTTGTTATTTGTGAGCACTGATGTTTAGTGAAATTGGCCAAAAACATGTAGGATCAGTGATCCAGAGGATAAACTTTGTATTTTAGTGTCCATGTCCTAACTCCTTTATTTTATTTTTATTTAACTCCTTTATTTTATTTTTATTTTTTTACACTGACTCTCGATTTATTTACCAGTCGATCCAAGTTCCTGTCCTGCAATGACCTGCACCGAAAGATTATTTTAGTAACCAATTATTGTATTAATTATTTTTATGATTAATAAGATAGAAAACTGGCCCATAATTTAACCACTTCAGCACATTAAGAGTACATAAAAAATGCAAATGTATAAATAAATCCCTTTTTAAATAAGAAAATGAAACATTTCATTGCATTCCTTTGGAGTACTTGCTCTTTTGAAGAAATTGATGCATATTTTCAGATAAACAAAATTCTAATCTTAAACAGAAAATGCATAAATTGTACTGTTTTGGCTTAACTGCTTCTGACTATTGTCAGTATCCTCCAGTTAACAATAAATTACTAAATAAACTGACAATTATTTCAATAATCAATCACGATTCATCTTTTCAGCCCTAATAAAGACACTCATCCATTAATACAACTAGTATTTAGAGCAAATATAGCCCGTCTTGGTGAGTTGTTTTGAAAATATGTTGGAAATGCAGTGTGATTTTTGAAGATTGACTCCTCACTTGCTCCACCATCCCGTAAAACCACGATCAGTTGTAATTTTGATGGATGGCGATGCGGAGGTGCTGCACGCTGCACCACCACGGCAGAGCAAATACCCTCATTAACTATAATGGGTGAGGATTTACTGCAGAGTCCATTCTGTGGTGGAGTGAAGTCAAGATGTAAATTGGGTCTAAGTGATGATGTGTCCAACATCTGACACTTTTCTGTGAGGCATTCAGCATTTCCCTACTGTTTGAGAAAAGAAATGTGTCAAATATAATGAAAATACTACAAGAAAACCACCACTCTCTTAAGTATTACGTTCATTTTTTCCATCTGTCAAACACAAATGTCAAAAAAAAAAATGTCAGAAAACCAGAATGCCTCCTGCACAACCAGGCAGATTTAACAAACTACATCATCACCTCGGGTCCATCAGTGCTGTAATTTTACAAACCTACACCTGTCTTTACATAACTCTCTATAATCCATGCAAGTCCAGCTGAGACAAACACACAGTCACTAAAATGGGTGTGTCTGGACTTCAGCCTCACCACATTTTTAGTAAACAGTTGGACTCCTTGTGCAGCCACAGACAGCCAGCTGCATCTCAAGACCTAAAAATAACCCGTTTGAGAAGAACAGACCCTTTTCCAGGTACCAGGGGAATGGCTGGAATGCCAAGAAAAGCTCGGCGGTCACCACACAGACATGTGTACCCAACAAACGGAGACACAGACTGCAAGCTGAGAGGAATCTTAAACCGACAACACCAGACTAGACAACATTAAGTAATCACCATCAATCTCTTGTCCATAACTCCATTATTATTTAAATAGAAAATCTGATTTGACTTTAATAGATGTTCCATGTCCTTTTGGTCCTTCTTAAGTAATTTGTGCACATTTCACAATTTAACCCAACATTACAGGACTTAATCTGGTAGCTTTAAAGACATATTTTCCTCATTTCAGAAATAAAAAAACTCCTGAGTCCTGGTTCAGGGATAAGATGGATAAAAAGTGGTTGTTTGTAGGGGCATTTCTTCACATAATGCCCCTCAGAGCATCTTTCTCAAACCTTGTTATTAATCAGACTTGTCAAGTCTCACCTTCAAATAGTCCTTTAAAACCTTCAGTACCTTAGAAGATCCAATACTACTAAACAATTTTAAAATATATTGTGTTTTTACACAAGTTTTGGAGAACATTTTAGGAAACTTTTATACTAATTTCACAATTTGGACAAATTATTCAAGATTTAAAGATATTTAGTTTAACAGTAACCTTAAAACAAGAGGCTATAAATGAATACATGTCAATTGTTCTGTTTTATTTAATTTATTTATTTACTGTTGTAAATGGTGGTACTGTCAGACACACTTTGTAGTTGAAAAGGCAGACAAAGAAATCCCTCATAGCTTGTTGCAGTTGTGAATGCCTAATGTTGAAATTCCACCCTCACAGAAAGGTGAGCTGACAGCTTCAGTTCAGGCTTCAACCAAACGCACGCACGCACGCACGCACGCACGCACGCACGCACGCACGCACGCACGCACGCACGCACGCACGCACGCACGCACGCACGCACGCACGCACGCACGCACGCACTCTTCACAAGCACTTTTCAATAACTTTTATTCATTTTTTATTCACTTTTATTGCCTAATCCCAACCAAAAACAGTAATACTTCTTTTTGCCCAAAGGAACAGTGGGTCTTCACAAGGTAGTATTTGTAGAAAAACTACGTCTTACAAGGTTAGAAATCTAAAACACACACACACACACACACACACACATACCTGCCTATTCAAAGCCAAACGCAGCACCTGTCCGCCATAACTGGCAGGCTGGAGTAGCAGCTGCATACAAAGCCAGTCTGTCTGTTGAAATGTTCATCTGATCCTGCATGTTGCTTCAAATTCAATATGCAACAGGAAACTGCATTCTAGCGTCTTGATAGTGCAATTATTGTGATTCAATATACAGTAGCTCTGCCTCAAATTGACAAAAATCATTAACAGTTTATAGTGTTTCCGAAGTAAACTAAAAATGTAGCGAATGTGCAAATACTCTAGGACTGCAGAGTATATGGCATTTATTTATCCTCATCACAATGTTGGTGTCTGCAATATTCACATTGGAGAGCAATGATGATTGGCAAACATATTCCAACAGTGTTGGACAGCAGATGGTCACAATGGACATATATGACTTTACCTAAAATACTAATAGTCACAGATTGACGGAAGATCCAATGAGAGACAAAATAGAGGAAAACAGGAATATGTTTTACCTGATAATCGCATCAGTTACCGATACCACAATCGGAAGGTTTTCTAATCAGAATCAGTGTGTGTCATCATACAGAAGTACCATGAAATTACTTTCATTCAAAGAACAAAGAAAGAAAAATGAACATCATAAGACATGGTGCAACTCTTGACCAATCACTGCTGGAGATTGACATCATTCCCAGACCTGTGAGAATGAGCCGACAAAGACTACGGATAGATGGATTTCAAAATCCATCTACAATTATAGAACGCATCAACATGTTTACAACACTTTAGATCACAAACTTGAAGCTATAAAACACAAACATTTCCATAAAATCAGAGTGTGAACACTGAAACGTCCAGCATATCACTGACATTTAAAGATATTGCTCCAGCAAAGTGATAAAGAACAATATTTTTAGATGTGAATTTTGGCCAAACCTTGTAAATTAGGGAAGCTACAAACATTCCCTGAGTGCCATAATATATTCTTTAAACTTCAGCTGAATGATACATTTTTGTCATCTGATACATTCAACCCCTCATACTTTACTCTCCTTCTAATCTCTTATTCATCATTAAGTTGGCCGAGTCGGTCATGCGTGATTGGGTTCATTACCATGACAATAACACGAATGGTGGCAGTAGAGACGCCGGAAAGTTTGGGGGAGGTTTAAAGAGATTAACAAGTTTCTTACAATGATTCACACACTGTGGGCCTCTGAAACTCGGCAGAGATCTACTTTAAATTCTTAAAGAGAAAATATTTTAACTCTGTAAACAGGAAGCCAGTAGCGGTATGATGAATTAAGATGACTGTTTTTTCCTCTTCTTATTTGAAGCATTAAACATTAGGATTTAAAAAAAAATTGAGGTTACAATCTTAAATCTCAAAGCAAAATAAATGTAGCACCAAACAACAACTTTACATGACATATCAAATAAAATAAAGTTGTATTTTTTAGCTGTTAAAGCACGTTAACAACCCAAGACTTTAAAATAATTGATATTGGATTTAACTGGGACTTTTATGTTTTTCTCTTAAACAACTAGATTATTTGTTCAGGTTTAAAATTAAACTACAAAATACAGATTGTAAAATGTGAAGTCACACATGAGCTATTTATTTACCAATGCAGAGCAAACTCTGTTGCTCTAAAACTGTAACAATTTGCTGGTATAATTAGACGTTTCTTTCCAGCAGTTGCAATGCTCATTAAATAGTCAAGCACACACAAATGGACCTAATAATTTTCTTTACATATGGCTACTGAGGAACATGTTCCTCTGTGTTGTCTACTGGAGAACTGTCTGTGTGTTTTGTGTGTCCAAGTTGAAATCAAGCTCTCTTGGTTCTGATGAGAGACAAATGGCTACACATCTCCCAGGCTTTAGCTCTTATAACATAAGGAAGTGAAGCTGGTCAACCTGTGTGCCAGAGGTTTGCTGACTCGTGCAGAGCGGTTCTGCTTAGTGGGCAGGTTGAGCTGAGTGAACACTTCCACAGCAGAGACGGGTCGGTACCATCAGAAACAGAGAGCTGCAGCTCTGCAGCACAGATGGCCGGTTTGTTGACTGATGTAAACATTCACATCTGCTTCTCTGAAATGATTTTCCATTTGTTGTATTAAACATGAGAAGTAGACATACGGCTGCTTCCTGGATAGAAATAGATGTCATCTGTCATGATGTCTGTGCTTGTAACTGAGATATTAATTTGTGCGCTCATGAAGGTGTATTTCCTGTAAACCGGAATAACTAATCTGTCAAACACCAAATACAATTTTTTTTAGATTCCAAGGAAAAAGATTGCTCTTTAGAAGGCAGTACCTTCTTAAGTGTTATGCTTTTTAATCAAAAAAAAAAAAAGCAAAAAACAAAGGGTTTTCCTAAATTTAGAAAAAAGGACAGCAATGCAGGTGTCTAGAAAAATGTTCTGTATTATACATTTTTGGCTTTTTTGGCTGGTTGACCAGCAGTCTGTTGCAACAAGCAACTTTCAATGGCATCTCTAGAAATCACTTTAAACCACAGAAATGATTTACATCGAACTTGAGAAAATGCCAGAGAAAATATTTTCGTATTTGTTTCAGGTGGATATTTTGGTGCAAAGCAAACTGGAATAATGAAGCAGAACTTTCATTTGCTGAGGATGTATTTAATCATAGCTGCAGGCTTCCCCCCTGAGCATGGTCCTTATGCAGTTAATGGAAAAAGACAGAGCTCCATGAGGAGGCTTTGTGACCGGCTGTGAATGTTCTTGAGCCAAACAAGACGAGGCTGTGTGAGCAGCTCGTTCCCAAGCGGCTCTGTTGGCTAATTAACTAAAGGGCTGGTTTGTCTTGCACAGATTTTTAGATCTGAACAGACTGGGTGGGAAAGCGCCTTTTCCTTACTGTTAAACAGACAGGCTTGTAAGCAACAAGCTGTAGCTAAATAACTTTAACTCATTAAGAAGCTACTTTTGGGTGCTCTACTTACGTTTCCAGAATTTAAAATTACCTTCTGCATATGTTGAATATGATTTTTTTTAATGTGAATATGCGCCAAAAAGTACCAAGTGTAAACTATTGTTCACTGCTTTCAAGTGTAATAATTTATTTTGTGCACATTCATTTGAAACAATCAAGATAAACACAAGAATCTTTTCATGTACGAGTTCATAGGGCTCAACTTTGCTGGAAATAAACCCCTCTAATCTTACAAAGATTTTTTTTGTTTTGTTTTCATTCTGTTCGTATTTCTGTCTAGTCTTCTGTGTGTTGACTATTTATTTACAAAAGCACTAAGCAGAGCCGCAATATTAATTTTGTTGTTCTGTTTACTGTGCAATGACAATAAATCTAATTTAATCTAATAATAGATCATGAGACTTATTTCCAAAAAAAAAAATCTAATTCAAAATTGAATTTCCTTAAGAAATGCATGAGTTTATGGGCAAATAATGACATTTTCTAAACAAATGTCTTCATGTACAAATCCTATATGTAGAACTATTTAAATATAAATACATATATGTAAAGCCAAAATATAATGCAAATCAAGTTCACACTAATGTCTGAAATCTCTTCATCCTGTAAAAATGTTTACATAACAGCAACCTGACATACTGACAGTTTGGTCACATATGTTTTCTGTCTTAATGAAGTTTAAAGCCAACCGTAATAATTATTATTGACATTTTCCATTTCTCTATAAAGACAGTTTTCTTGCCCAGGACCATTTTCAACGCCCCACAAACAACCATTACTGTGGATATTTCAAAGTCCAAAGAAGGGAAGAAAGGAAAGTAGGGCGCACCTGAAATAGATGCGGCAGGTGTGCAAGAACACAACAGAATGGAAAATGTCAGGACTCATTAAAAAAAAGCAGGCGACAAAGAGAAAAGGAGACGCCTAGAATAGCTGAAAAACATACAATGTGATCAGAACAAAGCAGAAAGGTCAAAAGAGTATACATGACAAAAATAGTAGCCAACATCGGTCCGTCATTGAAACAACTCTCTTGTCCCAGGTGGCCCATTTGGACCCACTGGAGCCAGCTCCGTTTTAGAAAATTCACAGAAACTGAGTTATCACAGTGCTAAGTTGCTACGTCACAGCAAACATCAGTCTGTGACAGACTTGGTGCTTCTCCAGATTTCCGGGCCAAAAAGAACAAAATGGAGTTGATATCAATCACTGGCATCCAGCCAAAACTGGAACCACCTCATTAAAGAATGGTTAAACAACAAGAGCTTCCTGTAGCTGAATCCAAACCATTAATCTCCTTAATTTGCCATGAAGCAAACTGGAAACTGGCCATTATGCTGTACATTAGGAATCTGGTCGGCCAGTTTAGAAAATGGAAGAATAAAAAGAAAATTGTCAAATTTCTGAACAGCTAAAACAGATTTCATACCTTCCCTCCCTTTTCTGTTAATTCCCAGGTAAAATATTACCTAAGCTCATGTTTTCAGTTGTATTCTCCAGGTTAAAACAGTTTTAGCATGATATTAGACAATCTACCAATGATATTGGTAAATATTGGTATGATGACTTTAATTGTGATATTTTTTTCTTTCCTCCCTTTAAGCAGCAGAAGCATATTCTCCATCAGTGACTGGAATGCAAACATCTGGAGTTCAACACATGTAAAGTAGTAAAACAGTAGTTATTATGCAATTAAATGTGTTTTCTAGGATACTCACCCAGAAGTTGTTCTGAAAGACAGCCATTGTCACTCAAAGGTAGCCAGCAATCTGTAAAAAAAAGAAAAAGAGGTGAAGAATCATCCCAGCAAAGACTGGTATTTTTATTTTCTTCCAATCTGACATTTTTTCCACTACCGGAGGAAATAACCTCAAGAAAACATTTTAGATTTCTTTATTAGTTTGGAAAAGGCATTCATTTTCCGTCCTGGTTGTACCAATTGGCCACCTGCAGTATCAATATCGCAGCAGATTGCACAAAAATGAGTTCTGTAAAAATGTTTTCTTTATAATAGCTCCTGAGACACCTTTAGTGTAGGATGGGGGTCCCTGGGAAAGAGAAGAGAGAAGCTTAACAAATGACTTGAAAGCAGAAAGTCAAAGGATGGAGGCTGCTGATGAAGGAGGGGGAGTTGCATTAGGGAAGAGGATAAGAAAGAATGGAGGAGAAGACAAACTGAGGTGTCAGTAAATACAAAGCATGAAATATATGCAGTTATAGGGTATGAAGGGCTCTTTAGACACCATGTACAACACTAAAAACGATAAAAAAAGCTGTTCCCAGACCTGATATTTACAAAACCCGTAACGCCTGGTTTCAAAACCAGGAAAACTCATACATGAATAAATAAATTAGTGCTAAAGCTAACATTTATTTTAGAAATGGATTATTCTGACAATTAATCGAGTAATCAGATGTTTTTTTAAACCGCACAGTCTGTAGATTTTTCATTTAACCATTTAAGCTCATTTTATACAAGAGTATATACAAAATGCAAATAAAAACATTTATTCATTTTTAAATAAGAAAGTAAACATTGTTGCCTAAATCATTTGTAGCAGAGGATGCATCTGCAGCTAAAAAAATACAAAATGAATACTTAAGCCCGTTATGCTTCACTTATCAGTGCAGTGCAATCTGTTGACACTTTTTTCAATTAACCCATTAAGTCGTTTTTTTCAGCAAATGCCGTATATTAGAGTTATACTCCAAGTACACTCCAATTAATGATCATTTGATTGCTAAATTAGTCAACGATCATTTTATCAGTCAATTAATATAAATTGATAAAATAATCAATCAAGATTATGGATGGATGGACAGACAAAAGGATGAATAGATACACATAAATAGATGGAAGAACAGATAGACTCAGAAAGAACAAAACCCAGAAAGATGCATGATTCAAAATGAAGTCTGGAAATTATTTTCTATACTCTTGTTTTCTTTTTCCATAATATCCAGAACTGAAAACTACTCTGTATGTTTCCAGACTCTGTAGCAACAGACTCTTTATTAAAATTCACAGGTAACATTTAAAGAAATGCATTTCAAACAAACAAGCAACTGCCCTTTCCACAAAAATCCATAATGAGGAAATTATTTCCCAGGGGTTGCCCTATAAAGGATTCCTGCCATCTCCTCTATTCTGCTGACTGTGTGTGTGTGTGTGTGTGTGTGTGTGTGCTGACAACAGCCTTTTCTCTGTATTGGCATTGACTTGGCCTAAGCCTGGTGACCTGGTATTAAACAGCAGCTGCACACAGACAAAAACTCTGCAACACAACACACACACACGCACGCACGCAAACACACACACACACACACACACACACACACACACACACACACACACACACACACACACACACACACCTCAAGCCAATACACCTCACACCTTATTAATTAACTCAGCAGAGGGAATGGAGGCCCTGCAGGGAGATCGGCAAGAGGAAACAAAAACCTGGATTCACAAGAAGCAGAGAGAAATACAAGAGCATGGCCAAAATGATACCTTCACATGGATTACCTCAAATTAATATCTAATTGAATATTACAGCAGCTTAGTAAAAGTAACCACAACAGACTAGAAATAAACATCAACATAAAAAACCCTCGACGTAAAATCATGACTGTCTGTTTAATTGGTCTCTAAATTCTCTTAGGTGTGAGTAAAACATTTGCATGATGTTGCATTTTGCATTGCCATTGCACCTTAGCCTAACTAAAGCGTGAAATCCGTCAAGTTAATTTTCTAAGTCCAGTCTTTCATTATGTTATTAACATGACTATTAAGGACGATTTGCAGGTTCTTATGAATGTCTTTCTTGGACGTTATGACCTTTCATTTTTGTCTTCCTGAGATGGATGTTTGTCTTCCTTCAGCACAAACTATTTTGAGTCTTTTAAACACAGGCTGTGCCTTGCTGTGGTGTTTAAATGGTACACAGACAAAATGTGGGTTCAGTTTGTTTTACTTATGTCCCAATAGAACTATACATAATGTGGCTGCACATATGTGCCTGTACCCATATTTATACTCCATTGTAGATCTACAGTTCTTGAACACAACAGGCCAAACCTGAAAGCATGTCTTCCGCTCAGCAACAAAATACTACGATTTGAATGAACAGAGTGCAATGAAGTTTATCAGACTGTGGTTTATAAGAATGAGCCGCAAAACAAAGGGATTCTCGCCTCAAAATTCTCAACAAGATAGTGTTTCCAAAATTGGAAGCAATTAAACAAAAAATATATATTTTGTTTAAATAGCTAAAAGATTTCCAACTCAACTCTAAATGTTATCCAAGTCAAAACGCCTTTATTAGAGGAACATGATCCACAAAACGATGTTGAAAGCCAATTCAAATCCTATTTCTTTTCCTTGCTTTAACCCACTGCAAGGGCTGCAAGAGAGAAAGAGCTACGATGGCAATAATATTGGTAAATATTGTGATGATGTCAGGTGCAGTATATCCCCATTTTTTTCTTTCCTTATATTTCTCATCCGTGCTTCCATTCTGACGTTGAGGGCAAAGTCATTTGTGTCGGGTGTGAGAATCTCCTGCCGTGAAACTCTGTCCAACCGGCTAAATATTACATTAGCAGATAAAATGCAAGGTCATGACACTTGAAATATATTAGCCAACAATTATTGCACTCCAAACAGTCCCTGAAAATCTGATTCTTCCTGAAGGCAAAAACAAATAATAGGAACTGCATTTGCAAATGCACTGCCTATTTAAAAACAGTTTGAAGGAGGCATTGCATGAATCCTACTTTATTTTGCACATATTTTCAACAGAGAACAATCCAGAGGCAGATAGAGGTGTGCATGCTCCCCCATGAGGGATACACAGTGCGGTGGGCTGCGGAAAAGTTGCTGACATCCTGCAATCTCCATCTGGTTGCTACTCAACATTTAGCTGAAATCAGCTCCGAGGCAGACAGGAAGGACACAAGGTGACCTTAATATTTCAGTGTCTTTCTGACTGCATTTTAAGAAAATAACCACATATACAGCCTCTATAATTTAACATCAGAAAATATAGTCTGTAAATTTGCTCTTGAGAAAATACACATTTTACCATTTACTTCTAAAGCTTCAAATGTGTTAAATTTATTATGAAAAGCTTGGTTGAGTAACACTCACAGCTAGTGGTAGCTGTACTTCTTTCAGTTTACCAGAGAAAAATATCCTTTAACATTTTACATAATTTTTTCCTATAGAATGTGCATTTAACATAAACTATGCAGAAATGATTTAAATGGGATGTATGTGTCTTACAAACTCAACCCAAAAAGCTCTAATTAAAGAATGATCACAGCATATATGTTTTAATCCTAAATGCTTAAAATGAAACTACCTGGATTTAGTCTTTTTGTCTCAAAAATTAGTATGTATAGAATTCAAGGTTTGAAAATTCTATGACAGCAAAAGCCTAATGTATCAAACATACAAAAATTATACATTAAAATCTATACATCAATTTTTAAAGCATCTAAGAAAGTTTTTTTTAAAATACCATTCTTCGAGAATGATTTCCTTTATCATGCTTAACAAAATAAAACCTTCATTTTCTAAAAAGCATGTCTGTACAATTGAAACCAATTTTTTTTTAAAGAAGCCAAATAAGAAAAAGAAATTATACAACTATCTTTAATAATAAAATCAAACAGATATTATTAACAGTGTGCAGTTCACTGATATCCAGGGCAAGTATTTCTTTTTCTTTTCACCTTTTTTAATATCTTAGTAGTTTGTTTCATCATATGAGGCTGAACTTAATCAAAAATATGTGTGGTTCTTTGGTTTGGAGATAGAAAACTAAATAGTTCACAGAAAAGAAACAGCCTCTAGAGGCCCAGAAGCACACCAGGAAACTGCAAAATGTTAATTAACAGTATTTCCTCAGTGGTGAAAGCTGTATATTTCATTATAATTAATGTAATTATTGCACTTTTTCTATCCGCCGTATTTTCCCAAAGTTAAATTTAATGATTTCTCTGGACATCTGAGAAAAAAAATTAATGTATTTAGTTGAATTATCATATCCAAGTTCTAAAAACACACATATTTTATGTTCTTTTTCCGATACTTGTTCAGATGTTTTATGACTCCTTAAGAACCATGCAAAATTCAGATTTTCATCACAATCTATAGAAATGCTTTCAACTCAATTTAAAATAAAAACGTAACAACTTCCATCCACATTTTCAGGTTTGAATGTTTATGCCTCATCAACCCTAATTGTTGTGACATTTCATAGAGTCACCTCATCAGCAGCACGGTTAAACACACCTTTTCAGATGAGTTGTATAATCTTTAACAGACACGGAGACCAAAAATCCACCCGGCCTCATCAACAAAGACACACCGACCTCCTCCTCTGGCTCGCTCCAAGTGTCTGACAACACACAGATGGCGGCCAAGAAAAATTAGGACTTTAAAAAAAGCAGATGGGGGAGTGAAAGAAAGTTTTTCACATTAACCAACACTTCCCATGAGCCATACAATTCTTGAAGAAAACAAACAATAGATCTTCCTTTTTTCTGGGTTTTTGCCAGAGCTGGGTCATCTGGCAGATGTTGACCAGTATAAACTCGCTCCCTCCTTTACCTGCTTCTCTCTCGCCACTGGGTAAGTGAAGCAACAAAAAATGAGGCTGTAGAGGAATTGTTCCCCATTTTTCTCCTCTCACTGCTGCTCAGAACAGCAGATGAACCAAGCAAACTAAAAATGGAATCAGGCTAAATGTGGTGACACAGCAAAGCGTGGAATAAAGACGCTTTGGTAACCTTCGAACAGGCACATTTGTCACAAGCACAGGTCGTGCAGCTGAAGCGAGGAACCAAAGGATGCAGAAGAGGAGAGGAAAAAAGGATGCACTGAAATGAAAAACAAGTGAAAGTAAGAAAAGGTGGGTAGAAGAACAGCCTTAAAGATTAACCAGAAGAATACAGGGCAAAGGCAATTATGCAAAAAAAGTTAATACATTAGAATATCACTGATATAAAATGTTTGAGACATGCAATTCAGAAAATAGTTTGCTATATTACAGATTAAATTCATAAAACAAAAATTTATTTCTCTTGCATCTGATAATTATTCCTTACAGAAAAAACCATACCAATTGCTTTAAAGTGTCTTGAAACAAAAAGCTGCACATAAGTCCAAACTATAAACATTTAAAGAACTTACAAATCTATCTGACATAAAAATGCTAAAAGATTAATCTCAATAAAGCCAATTAAAAGAAAAAACTAAAGAATAAAGTGAGTTTTAAGTCAGGTTTATATGTAAAGCACATTTCAGTAACAAGGCAGCTTAAAGTGCTTTATATGATAAAAACAATTAACACAGAAACATTACACTACAGAACAAAGTAGTAATAAAAAGTTAGAATTAATCTATTTTTCCCAGTTATTATTTAAAGACAATTTAAAAACATTTATTTATAGCCTTGAGTTTTCTGGAAGTATGTTCCAGATTAGTGGAGCAAAAACCCTAAAACTTATAGACTTAGACTTATTTTATTATGCTGCTTCTCCATGTTTGGTTCTGATTCTGAGGACGCAGAACCAGAAGGCCTGAGTGGTCTGGACTCAGATCTTTAATGATTTTGGTGTTGCGCCGTTCAGTGATTTATAAACTAACTAAACTAATTCTAAAGTCTCTTCTCTGAATCACAGGGAGTCACTGTAAGAAGAGGGTGATGTGCTCTCTGTTCCTGGTGAGAAAACAAGCAGCACCGTTCTGAATCAGCTGTCTGATCTTATAGACAGAGCTGTAAAGACATTATGTGCAGTAATCAATTCAACAATAATTTTCAAATTTTCGAGAAACATGCAGCTTGCTCCAAGTACTTTTTGGCGTTTCAACTAAAAACCTAGAGGTTGGAGTCCTTGTCAAACGGTGTTTTGACTAAAGTCCCAGAGGGTTAGAGGCCCAGTTAAACGACATTTAACTGAAGTCCTAAAAGGGGTGTGGGTTTTAATGTTTTTATCTTTTTTAAAATGTCTTTCTCACTGTTTATTCAATGTCACATGCTGTTTTTATTTTAATTATGTGAAGCACTTTGAAATGCCTTGCTGC
>NW_028263377.1:2047361-2133997 GCF_051168715.1 Poecilia mexicana
CTCAAGAATCACTGAGGTATATTTGTCCTATTTGATGTTTGTTGTGACGTATGCTCACAAACGAACGAGGTCATTAGTCCAAGTTTGTCGTTTATTGTTCGGAAACTACAGCAGGTGTGATGAGCCACAGCAAAGGTAAACAAAGGTAAAACAACCCGAACAGGCATCAACGCAAAACCACTCCTACCTTTTTACTCTCTGTCTCTTTGTTGTTTAAGCACACCCGTTGCCGTGGCAACCGCCTGCGCCCCGCAAGCCGAGCAAAGATTACTTTGAAAACACAACATTCAGTCCGTTACCATATCAGGTTTCAAGGCTTGATATTTATTTCTCGATTATTAATAAGCCTCTCATGAACACAGCGGTGGTTGAGTAGCTCATTTAAACTCCTGCTCTGCTCGTCAGTCGGTCTTTGAGTCGCCTTTTTTTCCTCTTTTGTTTGTTAATGGAACCGAAACGCACTAAATTGCGCAACACTTTGTGTTTTTCAGCATCTTTCCATGACCTTATGTGACCTTTGATCTTAAAATAATTAATGAAAACAAAGGTAGGAAGGCCAAAAACTGTAAATAGGTCTCAGTAGTTCAAAGATTTATTAAAAAATGACTTTTGAGATAATCTAGGATGATAAAATAATCTCTTCTTGCAAGGTTGACCAGTGAGTTTTGCTCAGGTTCACCGATAGAACTTCACATTTATGCGTTCCTTATGACGCACCAACACACTGTGTACCTGTTTAGTTTATAAATATAGATTTACGTCTGCCAGCATGTTCCACCTTAACAAAGTCTACAGAAAGACAAGATCAGGTGAGGATAAAAAAAGATGTGTAACGTTTACAATTTTTAAGCTGTTCTGTCACCATAGTTTCTGTTGCAACCGATAGCTGGTGTAATGTATGATTCTATGACTAATAAATATTTCTTGCAGGATACCCTTTCTATGTGTAATTTGAAATGTGGCGATAAGTCATTTCAAACATGCCTTTTATAGTTTTTGGTGTAATGTCTCTTTACACCTAAGTATTTCTCACAAAGGACAGAGAGGCAGAGAAGAAACATGACGTAAAGGTGAGGAATGTAAATAGCCCACATTACTATGTTATGAATGTAAGCCTGAAAGATTTACATGTATATATCTTTCTCTCTGTTTCTCCCACATGCTGTGTTTTTGGTAAGTTAAATACGCCATTTGTTTTCCTGATACACCTCAGGTGACTGGGCCATGTGTACATTCCTTGGATTCAGTTGGAGAGCTAAAAAAAGCACCACCTATTCCTGTTTCTATTGATCATGCACTTGATAGTGGAAAACTGGGCAAACGGCATCAGAGTCATTTGTCAACAATGTTTCACGGAAGTTTATGCAAGCTTCAGATGCCACAATGAGATAATGATCAAGAAATAAGGGTAGGAACAGCTCACTCATAAGTTTACATCTACTCAACATCGACATAAATGTCGTTTTACCTTGCATTGTTAGGTATTTATTAATCATTTTCTTCACATTTCTTAAATTATTTTTTTAAAACAGAGATTGCCAGTTACAAAAGAAGTATAGTTTGATGAATAAAGATCTCCTATTAGGCATCTATGTCAAGCCAGGAGTTGTTTAAAACTATCTCAAGGATGTGTACAGCCCTTATGTCAATGCTACCAACACTTGGTTCAAGGATTAAATGGGAGACGGACCTGAGAAGCAGCTATGGAGAATCTTGTGCCGACAGGAGGTCACCTCTATCTTAAATGCTAGATTTAGGCGAGCCTGGCCACTGACTTCCAACTCAAATCCGCTTGATTCTCATCTCTCTTCACTGCTCCATCTGGAATTTCTCCCATTGAAGTAGAACTTCAACCAGGTTAATCAGCAAACAGAAAGAGAAGATATGAATGACAATATTAGTTTTCTGCACTGTTTTAGGACTGGTGTCCGCCTGTGGTTTTAGGCAGCGGAGGGAGTAAACGCAGCTGTTCAGTTCATGTTCCAAATATTGAAATCACATTCCCAGCTGCCTTGTTCCATTTGTAACTTCTCTCTTTGCAGTGCAGGATGGTTGTCTTTAGTACAGGCAATTTCCGGTAAGCTTCATAGCATCGAACAGGCGCATATCGTATGTCACCGACAAATGTTAGCAGCTGGGTAAAAATTAAAACTTGAACAGAGTTCACACCTCCAGCAAATCTCAATATCCAAGGGTCAGAACCCTCTGCATAATACAGAGGCTAGATTTAGACTACAATTCAGCTTTTTGCATCAGCTGTATTTTATCCTGTGTAAGTTACATAAATATAATTCCAATGTTTCACCTCTTTGTTTTACAGGTGGGGTGGAGGTCATTCCTCCCTACTAGTGTGCTAAACTATAGGGATTTTGGCAGCGGGTTCTATCATTACCTGGGTCTGATGAATACATCTGATCGACGAATCGGGGGGCGTTGTTCCCTTTCAATGAGGTAGGCTCTCATTTAAAAATACATTGAATGTCTTGTTTTATTTTGTTTGATCAGTGTGATTGTTTCATGGAGTGTAATGCAGTTATGCAAAGCTTTTTGGCAAAAAAAATAAGTGAAAAAATTACAGTTGAAACCCGTAATGCCTGGGAATTAAGTTGGACAACTTAATGTTGGTTAGATAGTCGTTTATTGTCACTGAGCTGAAAACGGACATGATGTCAACCTATTATTATTTCTAACTGGGTGTTTCTGTTGTTGGAAACCAATCTATATATATTCAATCTGTTAGCTCACTCTTCAAATATCACCACAAGCTGCTGCTGCTGCTGATCATCATATGATGCATCTTAATTAATCGTTAACTTTTTGTCTTGTCACTGTAAATATATTTCGTGTTAGTTTTACCCCCTGAGGGATATCTAACTTGATTTAATCTTGTCAGTTAGTAACTGTAACCTCCACACCCGCTGCCTCCAGAAGTTTTCAGAAAAAATGTCCCCGAGCAAGTGAAACAGGATGACTTTTACTTGTCAGAACTGGAAGACTTAATTTAATTTCGTTGCCTTCCCTGGAAGGCCTGGCTTTAAAGTTTAGAACAACAACTATGAGTGTGGTTGAGGAGAAGAAGAAAAGTTCATTTTCTGTGTGATTTTGACATCAGTGATCCGTCTGAACACCAAGTTGTGTTCTGTGTCACATCTAGTTGTTGATTTGGGGTTAAGTTTTGTAGCAGAACAGACCCTCATCATGAAGTCACCACCACCATGCTTGACAGTTGACATGTTTATAGGTTTGGAAACCTAACCTTGACGCCTTGATGCATAAAATGGCTTTGATACAGAATAATGATCCTAAATATGCACTGAAACTCATTTTGTAATGGAGAAAACAGGTCAAAATTATGTTTCTGTGATTGTCTTTCCAACAATAATGTTGAAAAGAAAAGTCTGCAGCAAGAAAACAGACTTTTAAATACTTTTTAAAAATAATTTTAAAATCCTGAAAGGAAGAGTGATCTAATATTCAACCAGACTAATACAAGGACCTTGGTAATGACTGAAAGTCTGCAGTTGAGGTGTATGATATTAAGAGACTTTTAACTAAATATTTCTGAGGGTGTAAGTAGTATTTTACCCTGAATACATGGTTTTTCTTTTAGCACTGGATAATATCTATCATAAAACAACAAACTGTAAATATTAGTATAATTACTATGGTTTGTTATATCAGTATAATAAACTAGAATCTGCTGTCACAACAAAAAGTTCTCAATGACTCTCAGAAAAGCTTTTTTCCCCCCTAATTCTACACTGTAATAATAGTCAAAATGCATCATCACCTAAATAAATGTAGCATTCATGTCTGTGATTTACAGTATTTAAAACCTAATTTCTAAAGAGTAAAATAAATATTTTCTTTATGACAAAATTGTTAATTAGCGTGAAGGATTAGCAACATCAGCTCTTCAACATGGTAAACTGCCTTTGGACTGCATGCATCAGCTACTGTAAATTTTCTGAGCTTAGTCTGCAAAACAGAAGACATTTCAGTAACTTTCGTCTGTTCTGGCCCAGAGTGGAGTTTTCCTTTTCAGTCATTCTTGGACACAAGAACTTCCAATATTATGACATCTGCTAGTGATTACGTTGTTAGCGTAAGAATCCAGACATGTTCTTTCACATGGCCAAAGTAAATACACGTTTGTTCCTCTTAATGGGGAAGTTTCATTTCCTGCTCTCTCGCCACATTTTAAGCCAACCCTGAGGAATGCCTCGTGGAGCCTCCTACTGCGTTTTGTGGCTCTGCTCTGTGATGAGTTTTTAAGTCATTTAATGGAAATTATAAAGGTGATTCCCGTAAGAGGTCTGTTTTTTTTTCCCGTTGACTTTCTTTCCCAGCAGTGGTGTAAAGTAGAGGTCAAAATATGCTTTGCAATGAAACAACAGCTTCTCTTTCAAACTTGATTTCCCCCAAATACTGGTAGTTTCTGCAGGCAAGTCTACACAGGTGTTAAATTATGCTTAGGGCTAAGATTCCTTCCTGTAAACTTCAAAGTTCAAAGCAGTTCATCACTTTTTTCATTCTTTGAAAAACACAAATGACAAAGTCTCGTTGACTGAAATTACTGTTTGAGCAAAATCTGAAAATAAAGATCATTCTTATATCTTTATATTTGCTACTTTACATCCTGGTGTTTTTCAGCTCTGGTCATCAGGGCCCACTGTCCTGCATATTTCAGGTGCTTTCCTCTGCCACACTCCCAAGTTTAATGAATGGATGATTAACGGGCTTCTGCAGAACGTGATGAGATGCCAGAGGATATGAATCAGGTGTGCTGAAGCAGAGACACATTTAAAACATGAAATGGGCCATGAGAACCAGGATTAAGAACCACTATGTTAAATCTATTTAATAGTAAAGTAGGTGTTATTTGAGATGGCGTTTTTAGTTGAAGTTATTCATGCTTCTCAGTCAATAACTGAAGTAAATCCAATCAAATCCATCAAAGTATCATGCATTTCACTTACTTTGACACAGCATCTCTGTAAAACATATTTCTGAATCTTGTGCTAGAAAGAATAGCCTGAAATGACTCAGTCTTTTATATTGTTAATTGCCCTGCTGGAGGCTAATTCACTTACATGACTTCTCGTAAAATGAAGTTTCCAGTTTCAGTTTGAGTAAATCCTTTGACTATTGCACCGACAAGCTCAGCTTAACACCTTCATGTTGTATCATTGCTCATACTGAACTGCATAGGTGCTGGGACTTTTTCACATTTCGTTGCGTGCAGCCGCAGACGTTTGGGAGGATTTTATCTAATAAATCATCCCATAGTTGCACATCGTTGTAAAGTGGAAGGAAGCAGATTCTTTGTAGAAATAACAGCTTTGCACATCTACTAACTGGAATTCTAGCCCAAATATTTCTGCAATGTGTGTGAAGCTAAAATCACATCGAATGGAGACAATCTGTGAGCAGCAATTTTCTTCTTTCTACAAACTGATAATTGCATTGGACTTTGGGTTTTCCACACAAATATACTTTGATCCAATAATACCATTGTAGTTCTGGTTGCATCTTTGAAGTCTTTGTTCTGTTGGGAGGTCAACCTCCACTCTAGTCTCTTGATGGTGTTGGACTTCATTAATTTTTTGTCTCTGTGCTCCACCCAGGTTGGTTAACCAGTTTCAGTACCCGGCCAGAGCCCCTCAGTGTAAATTGCTTTGAGATGTAATGAAAATTGGTTATATATGAAAGCAGGCTTTAATACCAGAAAATGATCAGATGTTACAAGTCATACAAATGGAACAGATACAGAGTTACATTCACCGTCCAGTGCTGGGCCACACTGAGCTCACCTTAGGGGTGAAACCAAGTGAGGCAAAGATTGTAGGGCAAGTTCAGCTTTTTATTCTTCTCCCTAACGGGCAGTCTAATCAGTTTTAGTCTGCTTACATATGTCTGGCAGCAATCACACATAAACATGGTTATGTAAGCTGCAGTGTGTGCGTGTAAGCAGATAAGAGGCTAAAAGAGATGGAGGAAAAGACAGAATCCATAACAATGGAGATGCATAGATGGAAAGCTTTAAGTCTGCCTCTTGAAGAGAGTCTGAAGGAACTGTGTAACAGGAGCAAACAGCAGAAATACAATTCATATCCTCTTCAGGTCTGACCAGCTTCAGTTCTCCTTGCAGCAACGTGCTGCCACCACCATGTGTTCATTGTGATTTTGAGAGTTTTCTGGTTTCCAAAGATTTTTCTCTGCTGCTCAGAAATTTTACTGTCATTCTAATCTGGCCAGAGCACCTTCGTGCATATGTTTGTGGGCGGATCGATCCAAAATATAGACAATATCGATACCAAGTCGACAATATAGACACAATATCCTAGTGTTGATAGTGTTGACTCTAGGACTCTCAACTACATAAAATATTTATTTGGGATAAAATGCACAGAAATTTGTTTTGTTTTTCTATAGTTTTAGATTATCTTTTTGATATGTTAAAGTATTTTTAGAGACCTATCAACTTTGTCCAATTCTGTCCGAGGTTTTAACAAAATAATTCAACAGCAAAAAATCCCTGTTTCCCCACAAAGACACACAATGGTCAGAAGTTTGACGATATTATTAAAATATAAATAACAAAAAGTGTCATCATTATCAGCAAGATGGCCCAGTATTTACTTGGTATCATATTGATACCAAAATATTGCAAACCTCTTCAATAAAGCCATATGTCCTTCCACTAAAGCTGTATACTAGTTTGTGTTGATGTGTAACATTACATTTGGATAATACAGTGGGCATTAAAGTTTTTGTTTGACAAATGTGCAAAAGTTTGAGGAATATGCAAGAGAGTAAATAAGCTACTTGAAACAAAGAATACATAGAAACAAAAATGGAAAACCAAGAGAGGCAAGTGACACATAAAAGGTTTTTTCATCCAAATGTTATGTCTGCACAGATGCTTGCCAGTCGTAACGTCTGAAAGGACTTAAGGGAAACGAACACTGGTCTGAGCCACTTTCTTTGTGATTCATGGTGAGCCATGACCTTTCTACTCTAAATGTTTTCCAGCTTATACAATGGTGCAAATGTCCTAACTATAGCAATAAAATTAAATGCCAAAAACATAAGAAACAGGATAAAATTGTCATTTTTAGGTATTCGATTACAGAAAAATGTAATCAAGTACAAAAGCATTGACTTACTGATTGTATCATACAAAATTCTCATTCATTAACTGTTCAAATGTATACATTAAAAAAAAACTATGTGAAAGTTTATGCTCTGATAAGAAGAGCATAAAGAAGAAGAGGAAGTTTTTATAATAGAGTTATAACCATTTTAGCATAAAATACAAAAACAAAAAAGAAATAAAAATGAGCATGAAGCATAGCTTGCAATGTGCCCTAATAGCTGCATGACGTCACAATGGTTTGTAATAATTCTGGTAACAGGAAACAGTTTTGCATGTTCTGAATTAGGTCTCGACTTCCTGAAAATGTTTGGCTATGTTCAGTAAGCAAATGGTCTTGCAAACTAGATTAAAATTAGTTTCTTATTTGGCTTGTTGAGAATGAGTCTCGTTTAGGAAAGTTTTGTGGTCAGCATAAAGTAGCATAACTAAAATTGCATAGTATAATTTGAGCTTCAGCTAACTTTGTACATGTTTAGCATAGTTTTGTGAAGAGAAATATTTAAAAGTTCAGAAAAAAGCCCATTCTAAGGAAATATTTCGACATGGCAAGTGGGGGGGAAGCAAGGCACCCACATCTGCAGGCCTGTGCACATGCATGAAAAGCTGGTAATGTGAGGGCTCTGACAGGACAGGATTCATCAGAGAAGTGATTCAGAGCTTTTGCAATGGACCTCAGTTTATCAATTATCTTATCCTCTAGTTTTAGCTCCTTAGTTTCTCTACTTCTGTTATATGTCCTATTTCCTTACTTATTATAATGACTGAACAAAAAAATAGCACTGAAATCTAGATTTCTTTTACAGTCTTGTTTCTATGTCAGTTACAAAGTGACCCTTTTTGTTTTGGGTATTATTACAGGAACCTGGCCATTATAATTGCTAGCTTTTCTCTGTAGCTTCATTGAGATGCTAGTTGAACATCCTCCACTTGTAGACTATTTACTGTACTGTGGAACGTCTGATTTCATATTTGTTTGACAGCTCTTTAAATCCTTCTCTGACTCACAAACTTAGAGTTTTCTTCCTGAAGACCTCAGACAGCTCCGTGGTTCACTCTTACCTCCTCAGTCGAAGGAAACCAAATTAAACATCTAAGGTTTAAACAGAGAAAAGTCTTTCAAAATGCTGAGGAACCATCTGCTTATCATCCTAATGTATTTTAGGATTATATTCTAATGCCATTTTAAGAAACAAATGTAAAAATGTTTTGAGCCTGGACACAGTAAGGAACATTAAAAAGCTCATCCTGCAAAGGTAGAAATTCAGTAAAAATAAAGCCCTTCTCCAATTTTGACCCAGAAAATTAAAATTTTGATCCAGAAAACCGGAGGAGGGGTTGGATTTCGTTCTTCTTTTTGATTTAAAGTGCTTAAATGAAAAATATTTGTTCATTCATTCACTCGCATATAGATCATCTGAAAATTATAGATGTAATTTTCCTCTTTGTCATCTTCCAATTCATAATCTGCAGTGTTCCTGACATTGAGAAATAAGAAAGTCACATGAGACAGGGCGAGGTGGCGCTCAGTCAGCAGGTGAGTGGAAAAGACACCCTGATTGCTCTTGTGAGTGTTTCTGTTGCGTAACGTCTTCGCCTACATACAGGAAGAAGGGAAAGGCTAGTCAGCTCTCACCCGCATACATTTTTGTCCAGTCCCTGTTTTACTGTTGATAACCGTTTGTGGATGTTAGTCACTATTCTGCTATGTTAGTGTTTCCGTTTTTCAAATATGACGCTTGCAAAAACGTTTTTCATTCATTCATGCACTCTTTCATTTGTCTATTTTCCATGCTGGTTTTGTCTAGCTGAGGGAAGGGAAGAGTGGGCGGGCGGGTGGGGCGAGGGGGAGAGTGGGCGGGCGGGTGGGGCGAGGGGGAGAGTGGGCGGGCGGGTGGGGTGGGTGAGGGCTTTTCCCAGTGTCTGGAAGCTTCTTCAACACCACAGGGAGGAGCTGCAGGAGTATGGAGTAAACGGGAAGGGCTGCTGTAACAGCGAATCAACAAAATGAAGGAAAAATGTCAACTAAAGATTTATAATGTTTACCTCTAGTTGTGTGATAAACATATTATAAAATGGAAGATTCATATCCATCACTGCTCCCAACAAAACTAAGTATTTCCATACATACTGAATGGAATTTGCACAATCATTTGCTCTGTTCTTACTCATTTTTATTTAACATTTCCAAGATTATTGCATGTCTGTTTTTCCATACTGATATGATATTTGACATGTAAATAGTCCAATGTGTCTATTTCTGTTATAGTTATGTAAAGTATAATTATTAATCTTGTTTTTTATATAAATAGTTTTAAAACTTTAAGAACTTCTTTTGTGAACCTTTATATTTGGTGCTGCTCTTTCCCAATAAAGGTTGTTTCTATTCTATTCTATTCTATTCTATTCTATTCTATTCTATTCTATTCTATTCTATTCTATTCTATTCTATTCTATGATCTAATTATTTAAGAAGCACAAGGAAAATGCCAGAGAAAAATATTATGTATTATTTTCCTTATAGGTTTCATCTGTCTTACAAGAAAACACCAAAAAAATACCATTATTTAGGATAAAATGATATTAATTCCCACCAGTTTATGCCACAAAATGCTGGATTTAAAAAAAGAATGATGTCATGTTTCATCAGATATTCCTACTTCCTTAGTTTACAGAGTGATGACAAATGTCAAAGGATGTTCCTTGGCTACAAAGCTTACTTTCAGAGTGAGTAATGATGTTACTACAAACATGAAGCACTTCAGAGCGGTTTAGGTCAGTTTAAACCAGCTGCAGGTTCATTCACAGATCATCTAGTTGTGTTTTCAAACATCCACAGCAAGCTGTGACAGCGACCTAAACTCCAGGAATTTTCATTTCTGAGAACTTGGATAACTGATACTTGATGATTCACGTTTTGTCACGCAACACAAATTTCAAATAATTTTAGTAGAAATTTTGGTGAAATATTAACACACAGTAGTACATAGTTGCTAAGTGAATAAAGGTTCTTTATTTCATCAATAAAAATCTGAACTGTGCGGAGGGCATTTAAATTCTTCTGCCCTGAGTCGATACTTTGTAAAAGCCATTCTGGCTGCAGGTACAGCTGCAAATCTGTATGGGTGTGTCTTTAATTGCTTTGCAAATCTTAAATGTTTGTCTTTTGGTCTTCAGATTAGGTAGATGAAATCCGTGTGTCATACAGATCAAGTGTCTTACATAGTTTGCAGTCCTTTGCAGCTGCTAACATGCCTCTCTTTCGCTCCATCCATCTTCCAATCAACCGTCATGCTGCTCTGACCTTCATGATGCTTTTTCTTCAGTGGTCTTCTCGAATGAACTTCTGATTTACACTGACACGACATTCCACATTTCTTCACACATTTCTTCACATTTCTACAAGAAATGTGAAGAAAAAAAAGATAAAATAGTTTTATAGACCTATGTAAAATTCACTGCAGAATCAACGTTAAGATCCTGGTGTAAAATAAGTGTGCTTCAATAAGTACCTAGTGCTCTATTAACGGACTTAATGACTTCTGAAGGCAGCTTACTGCACTTTTTTTTAAAATTAGCGTTAAGAGTAAAAAAGGCAAACATTTCAGGTTTTCTATGGCTTTCCTTCCACTTCCCCAACTTTGTGTTGCTCTATTGTAAATAAGTTAAGGGGATGTTGAAACCCTTTTTGTTTGTTTATTTGCATAATTTGTATTTCCATTTGTTTTGAATTAAATTCTTGTAGAAATGTGAAGAAAATAATTATTTTATAGAAAACCACAGGAATGCATGTATAAGGATCACTTATCAGAGAATAAGTAAAAAAGATTACTTTTATAGATCATTTTAAAAATTGTCAAGAAAGTTTGTATCCTTGGAAACACAATACAAAGGAAAAATGGATGACTCAAGACTGGATAGTCCTGTGTTTGTAAGACATAATATGCTGACAGAAACCAGTTATTGTAGAAAATCTGTATGCGCTTCAACGCTCTCCACTCCTCTTCCGTTCTGACTCCTGTTTCCACCTCCTTTATCCCACCATGACTCATCCAGTGTAAACATACACAAACTCTGAGGTTTTCCAGTGTTGTCTCAAGAATTATGTTATCATCTTAAATATGAAGAATCGCTGCTTTTGCAATCACTGCCGTTGCTCCTGACATGACATCATGCTCCCAGAAAATACAAATGCTAGATAGTTGACCAAAGAAAAGTAGCATTGTATCACATTCTAAGTTATACTGGCTACTCTACATTTGCACAAAATGCTCAGGATTACAATTTTTTATTTGTTTCAATCGAATATTTAGAAGTGGATTTATGAAACCAACACTGATATTTCGCAGCTTGGGGACTGATTCCTGACTTTTTTCCTGTCCAAATGATCCACAGACATAACTCTACAAGCAAGTCCTCAAAGTTGTGTGTTTAAATGCAATCATGGTCAAGTAGGTGAATTACAACCAATAAATATGTGACTTTATGTCTGGACACAAAATATACACTGTCTAAGAAAGGAGGTTTGTTTGTGGAAGCATTATGTTGCAATTTACATCCATGTTGTTTTTTTTTATAGTCAACACTACTAAATCATTAAATAAATATGAATGTTTCTTCTGTTACAAGGTGAATTTCTGGTGAATTACTTCTGTTTGTTTCTTTTATGCTCACCATTGTTTGTCCCTTCAGGTACTGCAGCCAGGTCAGGTGTGTGGGACGGCTGGCCAACATTTCCTCTTTAAATTGGTGCCACTGATTGCGTCACTGGGTAGAACCAAATGGAGGATTTTCCTTTTGTATTACGTTGTTTATTCTCTTTAAAGGAAACTTCCCACTTGCGCTGTTTTAAATGTTTTAGTTTGCAGACCGTTTAGTTGTGTAGATGAATATGAATGAATATGTAAATTAGTTTAGATTTTGTTGTGTGGTTCGACCTATTTAGTGGTACAGATTAATGCAATGCAGGTGTGTTTCTAATCCCGTTTAAAACTAGTGAGATTTTTCATGTCAGAAAACAAAGACAGCAAAGAATAAAATCCATTGAACAGTCTGCTGACTTCTTGCCACCTTTCTTGACGCTCTGACTCCACTGCATCACACACTAAGGCACAGACTTATTTTATTATAGGAGGATTTATTTCAGACTCCGACATCCGAGTGCAGTTCAGTGAACCTGAATTGTTTCCCAAAGCACAGTAATCACAGTGTATCTTTATAGCCTTAAAGGCAGTGAACACACAGCTTCCCACATTTGACATTTTTAAACAACCCCACCTATATAAAAACATGGCCTTCCTTCTCTGCAGGCTCACACTTCCCAAATATGGCTGTTGCTTTGACTGTCTGTAAACACTGTTGGCCATCCATAACTTTCCTTTTTAGTCACTCTAATGAATCATTGAAATCTCCTCCTGAGACATAATGAAAGCTAATATGCTATCAGACACTTCACAGATATTCTTAGGAAGATGTATCAATGCGGAAATGAGGATTGTGTCTCATCTTAGTTGACAAGCAATTTTTTTCCGTGTGTGTACTAGAATTACACTATCAATGAAATTAAGGAAATTGATAAAAGGTTCCTACGTATCGGAAAACAGAAGTAAAAGAAGAAACTAACGACTGCTACCCACATGCGCAGTAGATTATGCACAATATTTGTTACAGCATTTAGAGGACTCTGGATGGATTGATGGAAAATATTTTGGAAAAATCTAAAATAGAGATGCTTTTTTATTTCTTATTAAAAAAATTTCGTTTTTTTGGCTTGGTGTCCCATGTCACACTCTTGGGTTCTTCTCTGTTTAATGTAAGATTTTTTATTTATTTATCTTTTTTTAATTCAAATGATTCTGCTTACTTCCTGTCATGGCTTGTCATGAATTCCTTTCAATTCGTGACAAAGCAACCTTGCCTGGAAATTCTGTTATTCATCTGTTCGCCAAATTGGAAGAGTTTTTCTTCTTTTACTGCTGGATTTAGACAAAGCACGGGATCCAATTTGTGCGTTGTTAACATTAACGTTTAGAGATTGATGTGCAGCATGACTCAGGCATTTGAACTTTAACAGGTTCAACATTTCAGGTTTTTACGTTGAATGTTCAGACTGTGACTCACTGAAAGAGGAGACATATTGCGCACAATAAAGACAGGTTCACGAATTCAGTTTGTAGGGGACTATTATTAACTAAGACAATAAGTGAATATAGAAAACATCAAACTGAAAATTTCCACTGAATTTCCACTGGATGTGAGGCAACATGAGTTTATACAGGGAGTATAAACTGAGCATCAGGGTCTAACTACGTAGATAGTGACAGAGGAGCCAGAGGGAAGAAAACTGAACTAAAGGGGAAATTTATCTGCAAACAATGAACTGCAGAACCTGGTTTACATAATTTTACTGGAAATAAACACAACTAATGATAAACAGGAACAAAAGAACAGAGATAAGGTTTGCACAACCAAGAGAACCAAGCAAAGAAAGAGCAAACCTAAAACATACCAACCTTCACAATCTCTAACCTACACATCTTAAGCACTTTGATAAGTGAAAATAAAGGTTTTACGGTAAATAAAATAAGACATTATAATCATATCAATCCGATTCCACTTTCGTCCACCTTAAACATCTGGTGCTTTCCATTTAATGAGAGCGAGGCTGCGTCACTGCTTTGCCTGAGAGGTTTTGGGGAATGTAGTGTGAAAATCATTAAACCACAACTTATCTGTGAAGCTTATCTCGTGCCACCCATGTTAAGCTTCACCTTCCATCACGTCAAATGAATAGGAATGAGGAAATCACCTGCAGGTTATTAATGGTAGCACTAAAAACTAATCAAAACGTTTTTCTAATGGGTGTTGTGGTGGTGCAGGGGCAAAGCACAACCCATGTATTGAGACCTTAGTCCTCATGCCAGTGGTTGCAGGTTCAATTCCTGGCCTGATGACATTTGTCACATGTCTTCCCCTTCTCTTATAACCCTCTTTCCTACCAAACTACTTGCAAATAAAGGCCACTTGAGCCAACAAAACCTTTTTTAAAAAAAAAAGTTTTTCTATGAAAGTATAATAATAGTTTCAATCAGTGAGTAATGGGAAACACAAGAGAATGTGGCGTTCAAGTGAGGGAAATATATGCTGATCTTCATAAACTGAGAAATTACAGCTGGCCTAAACTTGCCCTGGTCACAGTAATAAAAACAACTGGAACTGGAACAAACAAGGGTGGACACCACACACAATGAGAAGAAGAGTAAAAATCCCCAAACTCTGTTATCAAGGTCCTGTTAGAGCTGTGACTGAAGCTGCACTTCACACCTTGTGAAAAACTCCAAAACTTATGACTCCACAGTCTTTCCAAGGCTGTGACTTTATGTGACTTTATGTTTTTCCTTCCACTAAATTTTCCATTACTACACATATGATTAGCAGATGTCTTTTGCCTTGTGGTATTGTGGAGAATGACAACGCGTGTTTCACAATGATTTCCTCATGACTACCTTGACCATGACAATGTCACAACTACGTGTTACTGTGTCATCCATTTTATAGGTTTCATGTTATATTTTTATTTCATAATAGAGGGAATTTTTGGTTTTATATATTCTCCATTATAAAATAAATGTATATAACACTGAAGGATTACTGGAATAAATTAACTTTTTGATCAATTCTTTGCGATGTGGTTTAGTCAAATAAAAAACATTATTATTTGAGTCTGATACTTATATTTTTGTATCTTTTTTATTGAAATTCTCTTCTTTTTAGCATTAAGTCTTCACAAAAACTTAAAAATTTTGTCTCTGGCATTAAATTAAGTGTATTTCTCACAGAGCTTCAGCTTAAAAGTGGGAGAAAATGTCACCTTGTTTAACCCACATTCACAACATTGTTCATCAGCTGCTATGTGCAGAATCTCAACACCAATTAGATGTTGTTTTACTGAATGTTCTCCTCTGGGTGTTCTGTGAATGTCCTGCCAAATAATACCTCTGTCCTCCCTCTGATTCAGAGAGCTCTTTGATTGAGATTCATACTTCTTTTTATTTACCCAAATGAAATTAATTAAGAGTTTTCTGGAAATATTTTATCACACAAACATTACAAGAGGAGTTCCTGTCTGGAATGAACCTTTCACAAAACAAATTACACATTAAGGTTTTTGTTCACTCACCATTTTTACTCCCACGCAATAGTTTTACAGCAACTGAAAAGGTAGATATTACATGGAAAAATGTGATTAAATTGTGAAAGGCCTTTGACTGACACCTTAAATATGTCCCTGAGACACCCTATTACTAATATGGGAAAGGGACAAAATCTAACAGATGTCATTTTACAATTGTGTTTTGGCATTAGTCACCATGTCTGATGAACAGACTAACTGATCAACACAGATACCAAAATGTGACTGATAACAGGTGTTAGTCTTTCTTTATGAATCACATCATTCACAACATTTTAATTTGAAAGCGTGTACCCAAGGATTAAGACGTTCATTTGGAAATATTTTAGTTTGGGTCAAATATTTAGTTTGGGTTAAATATTTAATCTGGGCTGTGTGAATACAAGGTGTGTATTCACACATGGTTTATGGTTATGATGCCCCACAGTCTCATTCACAGCTAAATGATCAATAAACGAAGCATAACAAACAGATTTTGTCTAAGTACATGTGCTGCCCCTCACACAGAAGGACTCCTGGGTGAAGAGCCACATTACCAATATCAGGACCTGAAACCGTGGCTGTAATTTCACACATCAGGGGGAATTTAGAATCAACAATAAGCTTCACATGCATAGTTTTTGAATAAAATACCTGCCCAGTTCACACAGAAACGTCCCTGATTCAGAGGCTGTGAGAGCAAACACAAACTACACCACCTGTTTCAACACCTAGATTATAAAAATCAGTAACACTCCTGTCTACTAAAGTTTTACAAAAGGTAAATACAGAGCCATGCCAGTTATTTAAGAGGAGAGTCGAGATTGGTAAAGTCAACAAATGGTCTTTGTACTATGTAAAAGACCAACACAGCTGGTTTAACAAACGTTTGTGGTGTTACTATTTTAGACATTGGTTTATTTTTTTAATGCATAAAAAGTTGGGTAAACCTTAACTTCATAAGAAATTTATATTCTTAAGGAAGTGCTAGTTTTCCAAAGTTATTTTAGAATAAATAATTAGAGTCAAAACTGTGCTGTTATTTCATCAAATCTATCTTAACCCTATCACTGGTATGCAGGAGGCAATGAACGGAAAAATGTTGTCTTCTCCCAACAAAGCAACATAATTAGTATCCAAAAAAACTAAACTTCTCCTGAGGATTTCTAAATGTATTCTTATCAGTTTTCCGTGCAGCTCAGACAGTGAAACCTGATAAACGGTATCTCTCCCAACATTTCTGGCACGCTATTTCGTCTGTTGAATCTACTTTCCATAGATGGCTGCAGGGCCATGCAGAGACCTTTGGAGGGTCAGGGGCTCAACCCCCCCTGACACACCCCTCTGCACATGCCTGGATGGCCGTGTTTAACATAGTAGAGTGATGAGTGAGAGGGTGTCTGATGGACGAGCAACTATATTGTCGATGTAATCTCATGTTGACTTGTGACTGTTTTAGGTTTTTCTGTATCTCTTTATCTTACGTAACACATTTTGATATATAAAAAAATTGTTTACTGTGTTACATGCAACTCCACAAGCAGCTTACATTTTGAAGATGTTTTAGTGTTCAAACGCTTAAAAACTGGACTCTTGAAGCGTAATGTAAACATCGGGCCTTTTCAACTGTAACCTGAATGTTTCGTGGAAAAAAACCTTAACTTTGTAAAGATGCTGGTAGAGATGAAGCTTATGAACAGTTTTAAGGATGCTTGTTTAACCAATGGAGGATCAATGATTTACTCAGAAATAAAATTGTCAGCAAATTCAGGCGAAAAAATGAACACCTTCAAAACTTCCTTAGAATTAAGATGTAAAGCTTCAGGGAAGTGAAAGTAATCAAATACATTTCATTAATTCATCAGCAAGTTGGAACACCTCTACACAAGCCAAAGGCATTTCAGTTTACTGGTATTGATTACAATGTCAAGCTGGAAAGACGTCAGAAAGAATCTTTGAAAGCTATTGTTGCTGTAGGCTGAAAGTGCTTCAATGACATTTTTGAAATAACTTGAGGTTGGAACAATTTGAGTTTTGTCCTAGAGTGAAAAAGAGAGTATTTATGGGTGGAAAATATTTAATGTGAGTGTGGATACCATAAGCATGGTAGAATCAAACTGACAAGTGATTGAACCTAACATAGGTGGCAATTACTAGATAAAGAAAACGTGGTTGTTAGTGAAGAGGGGAGGAAGAGAGAACAGAGTGAACATACTGAGAGGAATGACTTATTGAAATAAAATGACACAATGAAAACACAGAGATCTGACTAAATATCTTAAACAAGATGTAACCCCCCCACTACGCCTAAAAAGACTAAATACAAAATACAAAGCTACAACACAGAAACACAAGAAAGGATGTAAAGACAAACCACAAAACTCAAAGTGCTTAAATCCTAAGAGCCAAAACATACCAATTTCAGACTCTTCAAGTCTCAGTTAAAGACAGGATGATTAGAAAAAGATTGTACATTTATTAAAAATGATCCTCTGGAGAAAAACTCCTCGAGGAAAAAAACAACATGGCAGCTTGACTTAAGTTTAGTTTTGTTCAAATTATAGGCGATTGAATGAAGAAAACCAAACAGAATATCATCAGTTTAACCAGCTGTTAAACATGGTGGTGAAGGGCTTCCTGTCACTGAGTCACATTTCAACTTGCAAATGAGAGGCCATCAGTGTTATAGTTGAACTTTGACCCCAAAATGGCTCATACAAGCAATGAAGTAATGTCTAAAAGACACCAAAGTAATGACAGACATAAATTGTCATTCGGAAACTGTGCTATTTGTGCCAGAAGGTGTGTGCAAGCTTTTGAATACCTTTATAGACATCATTGGCAGTCATGAAATGTTTCTCTCTGTTTTGTATCGGCACCACAGGCTTCTTGGCAAAGAATCAGTGTCAAATGCTATCAGACACCACCCACACCCTGTCAGTTTCTGAAATTAAAACTATGAAAATAAAATATTTTAAATGGTTTTGAGTAAGGAAGTGATACCCAAACCGTTATTTACTGAAAACTGAATCTCTTTAATTTGTTTAATTTTTCCCTTTGGGGGTGTGAAGGGTCCTCTACTTATCAATGGTCGTTAGATAGTGGACATTAAATTTGTGACTAATAAAACACAGAGCCCCCATGCCACCCAAGACATTGTAATGTTTACAGTTTCTTAGGTCAGGATAGATCCTATTAAGGTAATTTTGGTGTGAGAAGTGATGTTGAAATTGAACGCATTGCTCATTGCTTTGGCAGTTTCTATGTGCTTCTGAACTGCAGTCATCATGTGTAACATCTGGATTGTAAATGAAAAAGTATCTCACACCGAAAGTCGCCGATGGATGAAGTGGAGACATTGGAATGAGGATAAGGAAACAGTGTTTTAATGTTTGAATTATTTACGTTTTCTATCATTTGTCTCTATTCTTGATACACATACTTCCTTGTTTGCTTTTTAATTTGGTAGAGTGTGTTATTAACCTTAAGGTTAATAACATACTCTACTCTTAATACTTAATACTCTTAAGGTCCCTTAAGGTCGTTATTGTCAGGAATCAATAAAACAGAAAAAGTAGTAATCAGTTTTTAGATATCTTCCTCCTTGGTACACAATACCTTATTGTTGGAGGGAATTTCTCTTTCTCTTGCTTTTTCCTGAACTTTCTGAAGGAACTGCTTCTTGTTTTAGGTGTTTTCTGTAACAAAGACGTGTGAATAAAAACTTTTTTTAAAATCAAAAGTCTGACATTTCTTCCTCTGCGTCATATTTCATAGACTGCTTTTCTTTTTTAATCCGTCTTTTTATTACCTGATGTGAGAACTGACTGTGGACTCACGTGTCCACAAACCACCTGACATGTTTATGGGTAAACCCACAACTACCTACAAAGTTTTGTCAATAACCATGGTAACATTTTCTGAATTTTAACAAGCCAAACCTAATAAAACATTAAAACTATTTGTTGGTAGTTTGCACTTAGCCTTGAATTCCCCCCTCATCAGCCCCAGGCTCGTTTCCTGTCACCATTACCTCAACGGTTTGTTTCTAGTTGAGGTATGACAAACGTGTTATTAGCTGGGATGCGTCAAGCCTGAAGCAAAACCTTCATCATTAAGAAAGAATGACATGAGGATGTTCCCTGCAGCTAAGGAGCAGGATTGTTGAGTCTTACACCAACACTGAAAATAGAACCCTAACAAGTCATATGATCAGTTTGCTTTTACTTGAGTTTATAATTTTTTTTAACATACATTGTACTGTACAAACCAAGGTATTCACAGTGAAGGTTAAAAAAATTCAGTGTCCATTTTATAACTGATTTGTGTCAAACCTCACAATGATTTTTCTAGATTTTTATGGTAATCTTTATAGCTTTTACAGGAAGTGTGAGTTATGTGTGTTTAGATTTTCAGAGAATATTTAAAGTCCTCACCTTCCCTTTTACATTTGGGTGGAAAAGTCTGTGATTAAAAGGAAAAATATACAGTACAACAATGGAATAAATTCTGACCACATCATTGTTGCAGCTTAAATAGGATTTAGGAGGGAAAATAACAGCAAGGTGCTTCGGATATAAGTATGAGATTAACAAACGGTGTGTGTTAACTCAATGTGCTAGCAGAAAACACATCAGCACTGACTTTAGAGAAGAAACTGTTGCTGCCTCTAAATGTCAAGTCAAGTTTTAACTGATTTATAATAGTTTTTCACTTGATTGCTCAGGTTGGACGTGAGTTTTGAGGGACTTCTAGAAAAACTGATTTAATTCACGACAATTCAGAGCCACATTTCCTTTGTGCCTTTGCACCACTTTCCAGCTGACCTACGCTGCACCACTTGCAAGGTGTCACGTAATTCTGGTGGTGGTCCCACTCCCACTGTAAGTCTGGCTCCCGAGCAGTGAGAAGGACAAAAAACATGCTGAGCTGTCCTGATCATCTCCTGCACTCGGGCCCACGTTCTGTTCATGCTCATTAGATCCACACAAAGCAAGATGGGTTCCCCATGCCCGATCTCATAGAGCAGGATCTGAGCAGGCCACACATTGACGTACAACCAAACAATAATAGTCACAGTCATGCCCTGGCATCAGACAGTGAGGAAATAACAACTAACTAATAATGCCCCCACACAATCAGGTCGTTTTCGTGCTGTGATAGGCCAAGTTCTTCCAGCGGGATATCCCGAGCCAAACATTATGTGATGGAGAAGCAACTCTTTATGAGGATGAGCTAAGATGACAACTGATGCACATGACTTAATTAATACAATGCTCTTAGTTCTGCATGTGGGTGTGTTTTCATTTGGATGTGGAAGCTGATTCTTTTGTGAGAAATGCGATGGAAAACTTTCTATTGAGGTTAGAGAGGATGATGTCTAATGCTGGCGAGCTGATTCACGATGCCATGCTGCCCGTCACGTCAGCATTTTTGTCGCCGTGTTTGACTTGGACAGGGTCCTCTGGAGACTTTATCCTCCACCCACTTGCTGCATGTCTTCCAGCAGAGGCTGGGTGTATGTTTTCAGAATGGGTGGTTTTTCTTATACATCAATTACAGTAAAGCAGTTTTTTCCTCCAGAACCTTTTCCCAGAAAAGTTGACTGCTGGAAGCCATAATAATGCCACATTTTGTGTGATAATTTCCCTATTTCTCTTTCATTACACACAATGTAAGGAAATGTCATCTTTAAACACTGAAGAGTTTATGAAATAAGCCAGTAAATCTAAAAAAACATAAAAGTTTAAGAGAAATGCACTGAAGCCACCTGAACCATTTCATCTCGTTACTTATCTGCGCTGCCTTGGCATAAATCTCGTTGGGTCAGACAAGCTTCTACATGTTTTATCTGTTCTGTTGAGAAGTGAAAGCTCTTGTAGCTGCACAAAAATGTGAGCGTAGGCTGAGTAAATCCTGCACAGAATACTCAGAGTACTACTGCTGGTTTATTAAAGCTCACTGGAGCTTTCATGTCAGTCACATTTATTCTCCTGCTAATAGAGCTCAGGAGCAGAACAAGTACAATACTGAAGAGGTGAAACATTTACCAATAAAATGATCAGTCAGGTGTTTGCTTTGTTCGGTGCCATTTAAAGTTAAACAACTCAGATTAATAATTACATTGTTGTTCCCATTTTCATGAGAACAGATAGGGTGTTTATATTTATATATATATGTTTAGTGTGAATGGCAACTTCCCTTCTTGTAAAGTGTGAATGTCAAAGTTCTTGACCTTGTGAAGCACAGCTGACTGAATATTTAATCACATGAAAGCAGAACTATGTCCTTTTGTCACTGTTTGACCTCTTCTTGTATTTGTGAAATTAATTCCCATGACAATTTGGGATCTGGTTACTAAAATTTAACTCAGCTTAATGATTTGAAACATGTAAATGGGAAATAAAAGCAAGAACAAAAGAAAGCTGTGAGGTGGGATATACATTTTTAAAGTATTGCCAATGCAAAAACTACTCTGCAAGAGTCAGAATCCTGTTTTTTGTTCTGTGGACTGTGTCCGATTAAAATGGGGACGAGTACATGAGAATGTGCGATTTAAGAACGAAATGCATGTTGATGATCAGAATTCAGGAAAAGGCTACCAAAAGTAGATACTTGCCTAAAATTGCACAGCCAGAGCAAGAAATAAAAAGTTAAAAACAAGTGAAAATGGTGAGGACTAAATCTGACTGGAGGGACAATTTATTTTAAAGGTTTTTACGTTTATCTTCCAGGTGTGGCAGTAATTTTGGATGGAGCTGTACTTGAGGCTCAAAAACAACATCAAGTTAGTTATCTAGAGAAATAAGCAGCAAAAACAAAGGGTGTGTTTTCTTTTTTTCATTGGTAGGCTGATTAATACATTTAAATGATTGCAAACAGGCCTAAAAAAATTCTTGAAACAAGAAGTTTCAAGATTTTGAAAATGTGTACTTTAAGTTTAAAGTAGTCAGAAAGGAAATACAAAAAATCTTCCAGTCCTGTCAGAGTTTATTCAATTCAAACATCATATCATATAATGCTTGTAAGTCATATTACAGAATTGACAATATTTCATTTGAATATTTCTGCAGTTTAGACACATATACACACACATTCTGCACATATACTCACATAACAGTCCAAGTTTTCTTTTATTAAAAAAATAAATCTGTGAATTAATAGAAAAAATAGAAATGCATCAGACCTATAAATAAGTCATGGTGAGTATGACAATGTAGGCTTCCAGTTTTAGTCATATGTGTGCAAATCTACAGAAATTATCCTCATGAAACAATAGAAATACAATAAGTACGACTGAGTCTGAAAGTCTACAACTTCAAGTATTAGGTGTCAGTGAAGTTATTAATTCATTTTAAATTACAAAAATAACTTAAGGCACTTAATAAATTAACACATTGGTGGAGAAAAGATGAATAAATAAAAAACATAAATACACAATAAATATTAAATAACATCTTTTCTTTTGAATTGAGTATTTAGAGCTCAGAAGTCCTTTCTTTCAGAATAACTGTGGGGTTGGGGTTACTGCCGCGCGACTGCGACGTGCTCGAGTTGATGGTCATGGACCCGGTCTCTTTGATGTCAGGCACATAAAAGGACGCCACGGGACAGGGGCCTTGAACGTTGTTGCAAACCAGCCTCTGCAGGGAGGCGGTGTTGACGATGTCAAAGCCGACTGAGCCTCCAAAGGTGCTGGGCTTCCAGTACTCTGGCGAGCAAATGGGATTCCCCATCAGGCCTTTGAGGGAGAAAGGAGCCCCCATCTCCACCATCGTCTCCCCAAAAATGGCGTTTGGCCGGGGCTTCTCCACGAGCAGGCCGGGGTAGAGCTCCACGGCGTCGACGTCACCGTACAGCTCTTCCAGTATGGCGGCCATTTCTTTGTCTCCTGTAGAGAAGAAGATAAACAGTTTTAGCTTGTGGTTCAGTCTGGCTCGTCTCACTTGCACCACTTCTTAACTTTCCAACTTGATCTTTCCTTTGTCTCCTCACATCTAACCTTTTCCTCAATAGCCTCTTAATACATCTTGGGGTAGTTTTCCTATCCCTCCCTGGAGCTGCTGGTCTCCCTTGTAAGTTTACATCTTTGCTCTTTGTAATGACAATCTGCTTACATTATGCCAGGATGTAATGAACATCTGCCTCTTACAGACATGGAAATAAACATTGAACCTCCCAAACTGCTGGGGTGTAAGTCCAAAAGCATGTCCTTAATAATACCAAAGCGCTGTCGAGAGCTGTGTTCAGTAGCTTTAGGTATGCTTTTCAAACTTCTTGACAATTAGACAAAGCAGCGAGAGTCTGGAATTACGTAGAAGAGTCAATAATAATCTCCTGGTAATCCTTTTGCGTCATCTGCTCCACCTACATGTATCAGACTTTGTTGGTGGTGTTGAATTTGTCTCACCTGTCATGTCTTCAAACGAGGAGTAGGGCTTCATGGAGAATCTCTTCCTGTAGGCATTGAGGGATTGGTAGCGCATCTTTCTGCTGTTCTCGATGGACTTGATGGCGACGTACAAGATGGGTCCCGGAACGTTCCGCCCACCAGCGACCTGTTACAAGGGAATAAAAATGTTTAAAGTCATGAAGCTTTAGAGCCATGTTGGGGTTAAAATGTGGCTGTTCCTGCAGCTGCATTGAGAGTCCTTACCCGTCCTGCAGTCTGCTTGGTGAATGAATCCACCAGGTTGCTGATGCCATGCTCGGTCATCACAGTGGTGTTGAAGACAAACTCTTTGTAGCTGTAATCCCTCTCCTCGATGTGGAAGCTGTCAGGCATCAGAGGGTGCCAGTGGTAAAGTGTGTTGAACTCGGATGCGATGCGGTTTTGGTACTGGAAGCGTTTGCTGAAGAGCAGCTCTGGGTCAAACTTCAGTTTGAAGTGATAACCGCTCAGGTGCTGCACGTAGTCCTCGATCACAATCTTGATGGTCTCACCTACAGAGATCAAATATGTAATCAAATTTTTTTCTGCTTAATTTGCATTTTAAATATAATATTTCCTCTACCGGCTGCAAAAAGGAAACTGACATTTCATTACTGCCAAGCCAAAACACATTCCTGTGATTATCATCAATAGCTCTATTCAAGGAATACCAAAGCTGAAACCACAACTTCCCCTGCTCGAAACTAATATCAGTCATTCCGCCTCCACGGCGCCGTTGCAGGAAATATCTTTAAAAACTGTTTGCAGAAGTCAAAATTTCTCACCAATAAGGATGAGCCGAGAAGTCTGAAAGAGTCTTTCGTCATCCCAGTCTGGGTGAACTTCCTTCAAAACGTCACACACCCGGTTGTGCTCACGGAGCCAGATGGTGGCGTACATCATGAGGCCTGGGACCAGACCGAACGCCTCGTGGCCAACAGCGAAGCGCTGAGAGTCTGGGACGTGTGGCGGGTAGTGCATTTCAGCACCAACATCCTTAACCAGCGGAGGGTACACCTCTCCGTTTACAATCTGTAGCGTTACACAAGAAGGACATACAGGAAGTGTGAGACACAGATGTGCATTTGAAGCCTTCGTCTTAATGAAATGTGGCTCTCTGCTCTTACCTGATACTTAAGCTTTCCATCCTTGAAAAGCCTCAGTTTATGTTGCCTCTCCAGGTTGTCACCATAAATGTGGCCGAGATCAACCTAAGCAAAGAAAACATTTTCAGGTCATGATTTAATTTTTTTTACAAGACTTCTTGTTTAATAATCTATTCTGAATTAGATTTGGCTACTCACCCCGTGGCCTTTAGCCACTGTGAAAGCAGGTCCGTTCTTCATATCAGACTTGAAGAACTGGTGTGTGAAGTGTTGCGCGAAGAATGCAAACATCAAGCTGGTACCCTGCGGGTCTGGAATAAACCGTCTCCTCACCAAGAGCTTTTCCGCCAAAACCTTTACATCAGGTAGCTCCTTTTTACCTGAAAACAACAAGATAAACATCAGCTCAAAGTGCAGCAGGAAGCTGGCTTGTTATGATAGGATTACAGGGCAAACGCTTTCTTTGTTGCATGCTGGGACAGGTTTGGGCTCGATTCATAAGACTGTTTCCTCTCACACCAGCAGATAAACAAAAGGTTTTATTGTGATCTTCCACTGATGTAATAGGAACTGGATGCTCTTGTGCTCTAAATAGGAATCTAAGAAAACTGGTTCTCCTGAAGCGCAGAAAGTGAACTCACCTACGACTCCCATAGGGGTTGGGCAGTCCGCCGGAACTGGAGGAAGGGCACGAGTGTAGTAGGATAGGTTGGAATAGGCTTCCCAGCTTTTGTATCCATAGTCCGCGTTGTAAGTAGGAGGACTGTCAATCATATGGGATCGTGCTAGAAAGAGGAAGGACATTTATTTATTATTCATTTATGTTGCATAAACCTATTACTTGTCTCTGTATAAATTACTTAATTTCTCCACTGAGTAAAAAGCAGAGGACTTACATGTCAAGACGTATTTCATGATGGCATCTCTGAGAAATGAAATACTGTTGATGATGTTCCAGAAACCCTTGAAGTGGGTGAGGATGTAGTGCACCGTGTTGGGTGAAGGCTTTAGGGAAACTTTTATCCAAGTGAGGAACTCAGCTGCAGATGACAGAAATGGGGAAGATGAGTTAAGATGTCAACAGCAGCTCCAATGTAACAATTTGAAATACAATCTGGGTTTCTTTTTATATACTTACGTGTTGTGCAGTTTTGTCCATAAAAACCAGTGCGTGTGCAGTCACATTCATAGTTTTCTGAACCCATCGCTGTGCACACACCCCTGTTCTGGCATGGCTCTGAGCAGCAGGGGTTACCTACAGCGGAGACATTTAGTCAAAATAAAGATCAATATCCTAGAAAGCACTTTAAACATTTCAAATACATCTTTCAGACACAGACTGGAGAATCAAACTTTAATCTAAAACAAAAAAAACTTAGTTCTAAAGTAATGTATCTAACTTAAAATTCATACGAAATTAATTTTAAAGTCATTTTCTTACCTCCTCTGCATAAAGAAAAACTGATTGCCAGCAGTAAAGTAGAAAATGTTATGAGATCCATTCTGCGATGTACTCTATTCATTTTGCGAGCCTGTCTCTTTGTCTGCTGGAAGCAAATAGGAGGTATCGCAGAACTGACTCTACATTTATACTCTCTAGTCCCGCCCACTCTGCCAATGACTGACCTATTACCAACCGGAAGTCTGATTATGGTCTAATAACCGAAGAAAAAAAGGAAAATGTTACAGAACACTCAAATTTCATAAAAGAAATGTATTTTATTAAAATGGTGTTTGACATTATTATAATTATGTTTATTAGTTTTTCTATATGTTACTCTCGAAAATTGAGATAGATAAAAAATATTACAAGGAAAGACAAAAGGGGTTGACTTTGAGACTTTTTAAATTAATTGCATAAATAAATAGTTATTCTTTTCATCATCGGTTTTAAAATTTATTGTTAAATTAAATAATTTCAAGAATTTGTGCTAACAGTGTTGGTCCAGAAAAATGAGACCCAGTAGCCTCGATGTAAATCAGATGAGGATCGGACAGAGTGGTTTTAACGAGGAGGACGGCAACGCGATTTAGTTTATGTAGAAAAACAAATATATGTATGAAGATCAAGATAAAAAATCTTATAGTATTTGACCTAAATGTAATACATCAACCTGAATGCATTTCAATCATACCATAGCATTATTTTTTTTATTATTCTTCCGATGTATTAATCATACAGATGACAATTACATTGACTTTTCAAGCCGAAAGGAAAGGTCCGCAACGAATTGCAGAAACATAAATCAATGTTCTTGTTGGATAAATTAAGTTAAAGTGATGTGATAGTATTTAAAAAATAGATGGAAAACTTTAATCATACTATAATTAAAAAACCCACAGTGACTAGGGACAGCAAATTGATCTAGTCTGGATTGTATTGAAAAAAAGTTATGAGAGGTCTTGTCGTCATTGCTGTGTCATATTCGCTATTATCTCACCAAAGTGAAAAAAGTGCCCTCGTGTGGAGGAAATTACGCGTTGGAGCCCATTTGGAAAAGTTCTCTGGGGGGAGTTACCAGCACTGTAGTCCTGCTGAGTCAACTTCTGACTTTTTTTTACTGTGAGATTTCCACACTGTTTACTTTGACAAATTAAACTTTTTTTCCTTTTGAATTTTTTCCTTTCTTCATCTAACTCAATTTTATCTGTTGCATTAGTTTGGCCGCTGAACTACCCGACTACCGGGTGCCGAGAAGCGCCTCCTCCTCCATCTTCATTCTTGCACTACGATTATGCTCGCTCAACATGACACATTTAAATGGACTTATAAATTGAAACGCGATCTTGCTCAGGTAAGTTTTTGTTTCCTTCTCTATCTGCACACGATCTCTCGCCTTTTGTGAAAGAAATTCGGACAGATGTGTGAAAGTGTGTCCATAAACTCGGCTACTACTGGAGCCTGGTTTTGAAGAGTTAACGCAGTGGACGCTCACACAGAATAAGGAAGCTGAAAATACATTATTTACGCGCATTAACGTGCATTTTAAAAGTCCAGTTCATAAATGTCTGTTTCAACAGCTAAATTTGACAGATTATTGTAAATATAGCTTCTTGCTGGAGGATGAGACAGAGAAAATCCGTACACAAGGAGCGTATAAGTTAATAAGAGTGAGCTTGTATTTTAATGTGTAGCTCTCATTGTCATCTGCATTGTTTTGCATGATCAAAACCAATGGATTAAAATCAATAAATGTGCACAGCCATAACACTGTCAGTCCGTCTCCAAAGAATCAGGCCAAACCAGTCGTTGGTGTCGAGTGGCCGGTTTTTAGAGACGCTTGGGAAAGACTGGAAAGTTTTCTCACAGTAAAAGTCCTTCTAAAAAGTTCACAGTGATTCATACACGTAATCCTCCATAGTTTTTGTTGTTTTAATGCCTCAGAGTATTTGTAGCAAAACGAGGAAGCTTTCTGTATGTGCTATAGTTTGAACTACTGCAGCTGTTTTGCATCATGGCAGCTTGGTTGCTGTACTTTATGAAAATGTTAGTGCCGCGGGGGCCGTCCGTGGAGCTATTTTGGCCGCCTGCATGCGCTCATTGTGTGCCGCTGAACCAGGGCAGCCAGCGAGGAGAGCTGGCACCGACACAAGTTGAAGCTTTTTGCTGAAAACTACGTGACGGCTGCAGTGAACACAGAGACCCTCTACGTGCTCTCTGTCCACTTGATGACAGCACGCTTTGATGAGCAGCTGAAAAAAAAAGACTCAATGAACGTCAGCTGCGTTATCCGCACTGTACATGTACATTTGCGCACCATTCATGCAAATTTCTAAAGAGTGAAAATATTTATGCGCGGCTAAAAATAATCACCTTGTCATCTCTTTTGCAAATATACACCAAGCTTTACATTTTACTGCTGGTTATGTGACACAGCAACTTTGTCACAACTTTGTTTATTCTCAATGAGTCTTCTGAAAGTATCTATACCCCTTGTCTGGATGTTACAACCACAAACTTTAGTGGATTTCATTGCGGTTTATGTGATTAAACAACACAACATCTTGCTAATTACAGAAACAGTCATGGATTCTGGTTGCTCTGAGGGAGCTGCAGAGATCTATTGCTCAAGTAGTGAAATATTTTGGCAATATAACTATTAGTCATAATAGTTATCTTATTATAACTATTAATAAGATGACTGTGGCTCCACAAATATCTGAATTTGTGGAGTCAGATATGCTCCACAAATCTGACTTGTATTAAAAATGGCAAGATGAAAGCCATTATGGAAAAGTGATAATTACGCCATAAATGGGAGGCAACAACATTTGACTGAAAAGCTCCACACTGAACTTTTATGGCTTACATGCAAAACAACGTGTTGGTCAAAAAAACTAATCTTGCCCATCTCACTTACCACAAAAAAAACAACAAAACAAACAAACAAACAAACACACTGTAAAACATGATGGTGGCAGCATCATGCTGTGGGGATGCTTTCCTTCAACAGGGACAGGGAAGCTAGTCAGGGGAAGATGGATGGAGCTAAATCCAGAATGATCCAGAAGGAAAACCTGGGAGGGAGGTTCATCCCCCTCCCAGGTGGAAAATGGAAAATGATCCTAAACATTCAGTCAGAGTCAGACTGAGACGTTCAGAGCAGGAGTGTCAAACATTTTGTAACGTGGGTCAAAACTGGCAACTTGAGTATTCACAGGCCAAAAAAAAAAAAAAATTCTGAACTATAATCATCAATTTCCTGCGCAACAACAATCTAGACACATTAATTAAGCAGAGAACATGTTTTTTATTTTTTCTGTGGAAACAATGTCTAAATCATTGTAGATTCAAAGCTTCAAAAGGGTTTTGCATGTTTTTTTTTATTGGAAGAAAGACATTCACTTTACTAGTTTAACATATTTAGTCTATTATTACAAATAAAAACATAATTTAGGACAATCTTTATTTGAAAAAAGCTTTAATATTGTAAATAAAATCAGACTTGGGTCCACCCAAGTCTGCATTAGCATATAAATCAATGGATCAATGCCGTCCCATCTAGAAAGCACAAAAGCTTGGTCCTTAAAAGATGAATACTTTGTGCTGTATCTAACATTTTTATGAGAAAATTTTAACTTCTGGGTTATAGTTTTGTCCTAATTGGATTAAAAAGCCTTCATCTATCACCTGCACTGGTGGGATTCATTTGTGTCATTCAGGGGCCACACAAAATCAGTCCAGGGGCCACAAATCATATTTAGCTGTATGTTAGAATGTCCCAGTTTAAGTTCAGGCCTTGGAAATTTGTTGTCAATACTTGAACATTTATGCTTAAAGACACTCTCTCCAATCTGACAAAGCTTGAGCTTTCTGTGAAGATGAGTGAGCAGGAATTTCACCCTGCATGAGCAACGACTGTATAGATAAGCACATAAAACATGTCCCAGTAACTACACTGAACATATTAATTCTCAGGGGAGCTGAATATTTAATACTTGCGACAGATTTTAAGGTTTTAGTTGTAAAGCAAAGACAAAACATTTAATATTAAACAACTTTGGACTCAACAGACTCACATTTTGACGGTTCTTGGTGCTCTAACTTATCCTCTCAAGAACTGCCTGACAAAAAGATGTATGAAACACACACATTCATACACACATTTGCTTTTGGTCTGGTTGTCTTATCACAATTAGTGGCTCAGCACACTTCCTGTTGGGCCTGCCAAGATGCGAAGGGTTGTGCTGATGATGACGGTTCTGGTCTGCACAGTGGAGCAAATGTTGAAACTTTTGCCTTTTAGTACGAAGGTATTGGGTTCAAATCCCAGCCTGGAATCTGTCTGCATGGATTTTGTATCATCACTCTGTGTGCTAATGGGTAATCCATCAACGCACCAACCAGTCGTCCATAATTGAAACTTATCGCAAATACATTTTAAAATGTTTTATAAACTTTTCTTGTTTATTAAATGTATGAAAATTCTAACTCCAGTTTGTCAGAAATAATATATTTCTGATGCCTTTTTAATTTTTAGTTGAATAAAAAATAGACATTTTTGGGATGTTACCTTGTTGCATGGTGATAATTTTTTCTTTGCCCTTTTATTTGGTGTTGGACTCAAAACTCATACCTTCAAAAAGAAGCTGCATAGATTATTTTTTTCCATGGTTAACTCCTTGTTGTAGTTAACTGCTGACCTTAATCAAAGCTAACCTGTGCAAAGTTTTGTTTGCTTTAGTTCTAGGGGGAAAAAAATCAGAACTTAATCTAAATCGGCTTCTTTTGTTGTTGTTTCAGGCCAACTGCATCAGTGTGTGACTGAGATGCTCTGAGTCAAAGTTTGCATCACGTCGAGGGCTTTCCTGAGAATTACTCTCCAAACATTGCAATGGCTTCCAATATAATTGTGAGTATGGGACGCTGTGATATTTCTAGCATAAATGAAGTGAAAAAGAATGGTGCTTGGCATGTGCTAGGATGAGATGCTCATGGTATGACGTGAAAATATCACAGTGTTTCATGTTATCAGGGTACTAAGACAAAAATTTGAGAACAAAAATGTACCTGACGTTCCAACTGGCTTTATAAAAAAAGGGGCAGCAATCAAAGACTTTATAATCTGTAACATTTAGTATCATTTTGACTTTTAAGGAAAAATATTAAAGGAAGTTCTTGGAGTTTACGTTCCTTAATTTATATATATATAAAAAACTGAGCTAAAATCACTGTGTTAGCTTCTTTGTGCCATTAAATAAGAAATCAACAACAAAAACTAGCTATACACTCAAATTAGTTTAGTTTTGTGTATTACACTTTAAAATGTTATTATTTAAAATGTCTTTATGAAATGGCACCTCAGTATCTTGCAGATCATCACAGAGTTTTATTCAAATCAACTAATTTTACAGGTTCTGTAGTCCAGGCTGAAAAACAATCAGGACCAAAACTCTGGATCACTCGTTTCAATTAACATCTGTTCAGGAATACGAAAAATTTAAGGGAACTTCTGACAGCTTTCTGCCCTGGTTGAGCTTCTTTTTATTAGTTTATTTTATTATATTGTTCACCTGATTTATTGAGCTGGATTTGCAGTAATTTGTACAGCAAATATGTGCATCATAGATTGTCTTAAATGTGCTTACTGGTTTTGAATGTGTAGCTTTTTAATAATTTCATTGTACCTTCATACATGTAGCTGCTCTATGCCAACAAGTAAAACATATCTCAGGTGGTTCAGTCGTTCCACAGAACGACTCGGATCATTTTCCTTCAACAAATGCAGATTCAAGTTTCAAAAACCCAAACTGCTAATGTAGAGATCAGAGGTTTTTTATTAATTTGAACACAACTTTGAGATAATCTTTGTCAGACTTGTATTCCTGACAATCCAGTGCCATCTTGAATTTGTTATATTTCCTGTGTTTAGAGTTTTAAAACTAAAATGTCCTTTAGGAGTAAAATTATATCCACTGAGGTGACAGTGTTCTTGAAAAATGACCTAAAAATGACTCTGGATGTAACAAGGTATCGTAACAACAGACGAAAAGAAACACAAGTTCTGTTTTTTTAATAGAACAAATGGATGACGCCCACAGTTTAGGCGCAGCTAACACAATCTATTTATAACCTGTCAAAATTGTTGTAAGGACAAAAAAAAAAAAGAAGTAATCTTAGATTTTACAAATTAATGTGTAACATTGCATAACATTGCAATTTCCTCTGTAATTCCTAGGGTGTGATCAATGGGCAGAAATAGATGCATACCTAAGCCTATCACTGATCATACCAAAGAAACAAGCGATGTTTGATTTTGAGCTGTGACTCAGCACCTCCTGTCTGTCTTATTGTGATAGTTTGATAAATGGTTATAACATTCTCAGCTCATGAATACAACCGGGTGGATTCTGTTTAAACTGGAGTGTTGCCAACACATTTAAATATAGTATTAACTTTTTTTAAATTTATTTAGAAATATCTGAAGCAATAATTACTGTAATTGTGTCACATAATTCTGGGGAAAGTTCAGTTTTTGCACTGGGGAGTATACTTACCGTACAGGAAACAAATATGTTCTCTAAGGAAGATAGCAGTGATCCAAGTTTGGAGAAACAAAAATTTGAAGTCAAGCTCCCAACTATTCAGAGTAGAAACAACTTGAAGTGTAATTTTCTGTCATTTTACACAAACTTAAAACCTTAAGTTCAAGTCCAGCAAACTTTAGTGCTTTATTCCACTTTTGCCTCAACGAGTTGTCTTCTTTGTGGCTTTTTTTTGTTTATCAACCAAACAATGCTTGTGTTTCCATTGGCGATGTCCCAATCAAAGCATTTTTGAATATCATTGTCAGTATAGTTGACTGCATCCAACCATAATAGCTTTTGTCGTCATTCATTACTGTTGTATCAAGTTGGTCGCACCCTAAAAGTCGTCATCTTCCAAAAAACATTGAAAAGATGGAATGTGCCGGAAGTGCTGGAAATACGTCTGTAGTTAGCAATTATTAAAAAAAAAAAAAAAACGGAAGTTGTTTAGCTGCCTGTATTAGTCTATAACTAATCCGCACAACCGTGGAAATAAAAAATAAATGTATCTTTAACTGTATAGTAAATGCTTACATGTTTTCAATCAAAGTGGCACAAAGTGAAACGTTTCACGATGGGTTTGATTGTCAGCCGTCATGCCAAACCCCCTGCATGTTTTTTCTGGCTGACGACTCATTTTGCAACCGACAGATCTGTTATCATTTTCTTTACGCTGGTTTCACATATTTTCTCACACAGAATACTAAAGTTGTTTTGAACTAAACATGAACTGTGTTGTAGGTGGAATATCAAATCTCTCATAAATTCACTGTGACTGTCGTTCGTGCTGAAAGTGTTACCAAAGGAGCACTTGGTGACCTGCGTAAGTATTTAGGAGTATTTTAAACAATTATGAATCTGAATGCTACATGGATTCATTGTTTAGAGTAGAGAAGTTGATTTTTGTACTTATGTTCATTAAAAATGTAAAATAAATATAATTAATGGCGTCTGAAATGCTAATTAGGCAAGAAATTCCATCATTTACACTGCTTTTTTTTTTGGTAAGACATTATGGTTGTGAGATGAAAATGTAGCGTAAGGATAATAGGAGATGTTGTAATAATCCATAATCTGGGTTACGGGGAGAATGTCAGTATTAAATAAAAGTAACCCCAGAATAGAACCTTGAGGAACTTTATATATATAAATATGTTTGCTCATATTTCTGATTTCCAAATGACACGAAGGAGTGTCTTTCTGCCACATTAGATCTGATCATTTAGTAAATCTACCCAATCTGTTGCGTGTTTAGTGGATACTCCAGATCCATATGTGGAGCTGTTCATCCCAACCGCTCCGGAGAGCAGGAAGAGGACGAAGCACATAGACAACAACATCAACCCAAAGTGGAATGAGACTTTTCATTTCATTTTAGACCCCGGCCAGCCAAATGTGTTGGAGGTGAGATTTGCATTTGAAAGTCCAGTTCTAGTTCTGCAGAAGATGACTGAGTAATGATGCAACACAGCAGTAGCACTGCAGCTATGAAACAGGATTATGACTCAAAATGTTTCGTTTTTTTGCTTAGACAATTTTCCAATGTTTGTTTAATTTAATCTTGGTGAAGCTAAACAGAATTAACATGTTCAACAGCATAAACTCTACTGTTTATTCCAATCAGCTGACATTAATGGATGCCAACTATGTTATGGACGAGACACTTGGGACGGCGTCCTTTGACATCACCAAGCTCAAAGTGGGCCAGAAAAAGCTGGAAATTTTCAAATTTGGAAAAGTAAGGCTGTCACTTTAGTTTACACAACCTAATATTCATATGTTTGAATGGCAAATGTTGTTGGAAAATCTTTTCCCGAAGATTTAAATTCTCGCAAATGACTTTGAAATGAATTATGTAAATGTGCGTTACTGCAGAAATGAGTGCTTCAGACGAATGTTAGGAAAGCGTCAGTGAAAAAAATGTCATGAATGATGATATATTTACATGTTTATTGAGGTGGTTGTGTGCCAAGAGTGTAACATTTTTCCATTTGGATAGTTTGTTTCCTGCTGTGGCCTCCGTCACACTTAAATAACCACATAATGTTTATTTTTACAGGCAACCAAAGTACACTTGGAGATGATGTTGGAAATCTGGTATGTTTTTAAATCAAAATTAAATGTTATTTAGTTATATTTAATAAGTAATATTGGTTTATAAATGTGCTGTCACACTAGAACCAGACTAGTTGCCTAACAAAGTAAATGAGTAATCAAATCTGCAGCTGATTCCTTCCTGTAATTGCATTTAATGTAATGTTCCAGAAAAGGTTTGTAATTATATGAAGGTGAGTGATAAAGATTAAAAAGTTTGTAGGTGAGTTTCACAGCAGACCACCTGACAGCAGATCTTATCAGACAAAGAAGATCAGTTTTGATCATCCTGTCAGAAGATTTTATTCTCTAACCACGTTCTGCTCGACATGAGTCAGCGTTTTCGTGAAACCTAAATCTTATTTTCTGCATCTTCAGCACAAACCAGGACCTGAGGTTCAGCCTGGCCTTGTGTGACAAAGAGAAGGAGTTTCGACACACCCGCAGAGAAAGAGTGATGCTCGGCATCAAAAAGCTCCTCGACATGGAGAAGCCTTGCTTCCTCCCCAGCGCTCCGCACGAGGTGAGTGCAGAAACGCAGAGGCATTTTTTTACATTTACAATCGAAATGACAGCTGGTTCCTGAAGTGACAGCTTAAATTCTCAGTTTTACTCACTTTGTACTCCTACCTAGAAACAGGCAGGAATGTAATGACTCAGCGTGTTATTAACACACTTTTTTGTGTCATTTTTCATACATTTTAAATGGCCACATTTAAGTTCTTACTTGTAAAAACTTCACCTATTTGAATTACAAAAGTAAACACTGCTTGCACTTCACATGTACATCTTCTGTGTTGTTTTTCAATTACTTAGCGCCTAAATAACAACACACAACACAATGAGGTGTTCACAGAGTCTTGCAAAAGTATCCAGTGCTTTCAACTTTTTCTCACGTTATACCCTTGACATTCATTGCATGTTATTTTATGAGAAACCTGAAGTAGCAGACAATTGTGGACCAGAAGAAAAATTACAGTTTTCAATTTTGTTTTTTTAAAATAATGTCTGGATTGGGTTTAACTTACATTTGTTTTTTAGACCCTTTTCTTTAGTTACAATGGATGGTTTAAATCAAACCAAATTTATGTGTTAGAATGACCTAGTCAAAGTCCAGACGTAACGGAGGTAAGAAAGCAATTTTCACAAATGCTTTCCATCCATTTTGACTGAGCTGGAGCTATTTGGAAAATTTCGAAAACATATGATTTTCCCTCTCTCACTTATTTACCACTTTAGTTTGGTTCATGGAATCAAATCAGAATTAATTACATTGAAGTTTATGCTTGCAGTCTGAAAAAACAAAAGTTTATGAGGAATAATGTTTTTGGTAAAGCACTGAAACTCTCACATGGTATCAGGCCCAGAAGAAACAGAAACAACATGGCTGCCATTAGGTTAAAAAAAAAATCATCAGGAGTTTGTATGCTGGTGGTAAAATAATTATAAATTATATAATATTTTATTTAAAAAAAAACTGAACAGATTTAAACAGCAAACAATACTTTGTTCAGTGTTGATTCTCTCTACAAAAAGCATAAAACTTTATTTTGGTCAGTGACCCATAATAAGGAAGCACTTTGATCTGGTTCACAGTCAGCGCAATGCAAAATCAAAACTTTTTTTTTTTTTTTTTTTATCAGAAAGGTAAACTACTGTTTATCCTGTCGCCTCACTGATAACCTGAAAAACAGGAAGGGCTGATATTGGCCCTAAAACTGTTTCCATAATGGATTATGTTAACCCTGCCGCTGACATGAAGCAACACGATATTTCCTGCATTTCTACTCTACTGAGTTTATTCTTTTTTATAAAGTAGTGATGGTTCTGATGTGTGCTTACAGTAGCATTTGCTCTACTCCATATTCCTGCTTATCTTTAGCTCCGTCCAGGAAAGGTTATTGACCAGAGGAAAAACAGTCCAAAGCATTAAGGTCTGTTGCCTTTAGACATTGTAATCAAGCTTCAGTGCAGACTTGCTGACATGAAGTGGAAATCTCTGACGCAAAACTTCAACCTTTTCTCCCATGCATTTAGTTTAGCTTCCTTTCCCGCCAGAGCTGTTTTGGTGTGGTGCCCCTGCTAGCTGGCGATAAGCTCTGGCCAGTGGTTCCCTCTCCTCATTGTACGAGAACTTGCAGAGGGATGAAGTATCCTGTTACAGCCTTTTACTGTGAAGGCCGTCCTCCAACTCCCTTTGACTGTAGAAATATTCAGAAATTATGGATTGCACGGGCCGGGTGTTGCACAATAAGAATTAGGAAATAGCTGAAGTTGTTAAAACACAACTTAGGGAAGGGACTGCTGCAAAGGCATGATGTAACTAGCTTGGCATTCAAGCTGTGCAAAGGGAAGTTACTGAAGTTGGAAGAATAATCCAGATTGAATCCACTGTTTTTAAAGCCTGTAGGTTATAATGATGTTGTTAAGCATATCTTTCTTCGTCTTATTATAAATTTGCTTACTGTTCCAGGTTCCAGTGATAGCCATTGCAGGTTCAGGTGGAGGTTTTCGTGCAATGGTCGGGTTTTCTGGAGTGATGAAGGCCCTGTTTGAGTCTGGGGTCTTAGACTGTGCCACGTATGTTGCAGGCCTCTCTGGGTCCACATGGTACGTGTTTACCTGCCCTGTTTTCTTCATGTCTCACCTTCATCATGCTTGTTTCTTTGACTTTTCTTTATTTATCAGTATTTTCTTTTCTCTTACTTTGTCTCTGCACTACAATCATGAACTTCAGTGTACTTTGAGAGGATTTTATGTGATATACCAACACAAACCAGTGCATATCTGGAGAGGGGAAGGAAAATGATTAATGGATTTCAAAGTTTTTATATCCAAAAATATGAAATTGACTCCAGTGACCAAACATATCTGGAGGAGTTGCAGAGGTCAGTTGAGAGATTTGGTTGCATACCTTCCATAAATCTGCCACTGATGGAAGAGAAAACCTTAACTAATAGTAAACATCAGCCAGAACACATGTTGGTAGCAGCAAAATTCAGTTAATAAATAACTGCTCAGTGGGAATGCTTTTCTTCAGTAGGAAGATCGAAACTCGTCCGAGTCAGAGGTGGAAAGACGATGGGAAAACCCCCCAAAAAAACTGTCTGTTAAAGACTTGGAACATGACTCACATAAAATCACTCCAAAAAATATAAAAACTTGTGGTTGTGCCACAGCAAAAATTACTTATCTGTACTTATTTATTCTGTAATTGTAATTTGAAACCACCTCTTTCTGTCTTTCTTCCACTTTATCTCTCCAGGTATATGTCTACTCTCTACTCCCACCCCGACTTTCCAAACAAGGGTCCGAAAGACATCAACAGCGAGCTGATGAAAAGAGTCAGCAGCAATCCTCTCAGGCTGCTGCTGCCTCAGCACATCACCAACTACATCCAGGCCCTGTGGACCAAAAAAGCATCAGGGCAGCCAGTTACGTTTACTGACGTATTCGGCATGCTCATAGGAGAAACTCTTATACCTGCGGTAGGAGCCACATACAGCTACTATTTCTTTTACTCATGAAAACCAGTGAATTTCCCTGATTTAGTGTAACTCAGCTATTAAATGTTTATTTTCTTTAAAAAGAAACATTGGTTGTTTCTAACCAAGCAGTGTATTTCTATAGTTAGCATTGAGAGAGGGCAAAGATTTCTTTTCACACATTATCTGTCTCATGTCAAACTGTCACAACATAGTGACATAGTGTTTTAATAAATATGTAAAAAAAAACATTTTAATATAGAAGTTACCTACTGTAGTTTGGGGAATGTAATTATTATTCCTTATTATGATGTTAGAAATGTGAACATTGCGTATGAGCTGATTCAAACATTATGGTCTGTTTATTCAGAGGATGGATATCAAGCTAAGTGACATCCAGGAGAAAATAAACCAGTCCCAGAGCCCTCTACCTCTCTTCACATGTCTACACGTCAAACCAGATGTTTCAGAGCTCATGTTTGCAGGTAATTCGGATTCTTGTTTTATGTTAAAAGCTCATCTCTGACACCTCATATTCCCAGCAGACCTACATTTGCATAAATAACGAGTAATGTATACACATATTCAGTGAGACCACATGCAAAATAAGCAGCCAACACGTATTCCTTGTAATGTAGCATTGGTGTCAAAGACAGGATGTGGCCCGATGTGTTCAGCCGTCTTTTAATTCCGCACTTACAGAAAACATTAGCTGAGCTAAATAAAGGAACTGTCTTAAGCACCAATTTGTGGTTGTTCTAGGTTTGTCCCATATAACACAACACTTCCTCTTCGTTAGTGTGGGCTCTATGGCAACTGAAGCAGTTAAAACTTTTAAAAAGAGGACTAAACTGCTGCTATCGTAACTCATTTCATCGTTAGTTGGCTCATTATGACAAAAATTGTCCTTATCAATGACTGTGTGTCAACCGGTCCAGGCTTTAACCTGCTTTCATTGGTATTAGTGCCCAGGGTTGGATATTAAATATATTAAGACATCTGTAAACAAGAAAACAAAAACATGGAGCTACAACATTAATAAAAAGTGGGATTAGCTCTGGTATTTTAGGATTTCATTGTCTCCTGTTCATTTCACAGAGTGCAACACAAGGAGTTCCAGTCCATAAACGGCATTTCTGACTCGGTTTTCACCATCAATCTTTTAATTTCACTTTGTAGTGATAAAAAAAATTTTGTTTTAAATGCTGCTTGACTACAAGTTTTCCAGTGCTGCTAAAAGGAGATAAGCAATCAGCCATTCTTTGTAAAGAGGGAGAAGACTTGACAGATTATCTTACACTTAATTCCATGTAGGGGTGTTTGACAGCAAACAGCCATGATTTATGAAAACTAATCAAAAAGTGGGATGGAGGGAAAAAAGAAGCAAACTTTCCTTCAGTTCAGCATGTAGGAGATAAACTTCTTTCTTTAAAGTCAGTTGAAACCATGAGATTTTACTGAACACACAGTATTAACCACTTCCTTTTGATTGCTTATATAAATGAGCATTTTCATTTCTTGGCTGCACACAACTACTTCTGATGTTGATGCTCATAAAAATATGTTTTGATAAGTTTTTTGCATTCAAACACTTAAGGATCATTTTCACAATTAAAGGTAGTTTATGTAGTTATTTATGGGAATGATTTAGGGAGATATGTGCAGGAACTTTTCCTGTTAATTTTTTCAATTTGAATTATTTTCTCTTATCTTAAAACAACACAAATCACCTAACTATTGTTCTGTTTTAAAATGTCTGGACAGTGTTGTGGTACATTGCACATTGTAATTGTTCTGAAAGGTTTAATCACTGGTTTAGACATTTGGGTGTTATGGTTTGCATTGTTTTATATCTCTGTCCCACTGATTGCTTGCTCTCTTGTCTTTTTAAAACCCATTTGAAATAAAGAAATAAAATTGCGTGTGAAACAGGCAAAAGCAAAACATGAAAAAAAAACATAAGACTTTAGGTATTCAGTGCATAAGAAGGCACTGGGAAGTCAATAAGACAGTAAGAGGGTCTTTAAATCTGTCATAGATGAAAAATCTAATACACAACTAAATGCAGACCTCCAGAGTCAAGCAGACAGCTGCTATAAATGGATTGAGATTGACTCAACACAGGAAAACCCAATCTTCACAATTAGAGAGGAGCAGATCAGAGGAAGTAAAGCAGGTTGCAACCACAGAAACTACCAAATTAAAATAGGAACTACAAATGGGGCTTACAAAATGCTATTGCAAGAACAAAATGTAACACTACTAAAATAAATAAAGCCATGAAGATGAATGTAAAAAAGACTACATAACCTCACAATGACTTTTAAAAACATAATCTTTGGAAGGAAAGCGCAGACTCAGCAGTGCGGTCAACTTGCTGTAAAATCTTTGTAGTTAATCACATCCCAAACGTCTTATCGTTCGCCTGAGTGTCATCAGCTGAGCTGCACTGAACCTGAACTCTAACATCCTGAATAACTTTTCAAAATGTTCCTTTTGAATTTGTACATTTTCCAATGTACAGTATATAGATTTACGTCTCTGGAAGTAAATGTGACGTCACAGACGCACCAGCAGGTGCGTAATTTGACAGTTAAATATAGTTTACAGATGAATCACATTTTCTTTCCTCCTGCTACATTTATTTATTTGCATCAGATAATTACTGAATTATTCCGAGAAGGGGTCACCCACAATCTTGTGGGGAGATATTTCACTGTGGGCCGATTTACTGAGAAATTTCCCTTGCGACTTGATCCACAGAGGTTACTGTTTATCATAAATGTGCGCAGGGCTCTGCTCTTACAATAGCCTCTGTGAGAAAACTGATCCAGAGTAAGGTATTCCCTCTCTTGTTGCCGTTGAAAAGATACTATTGTGAAGAGCCACTTCGACACGTATTTACGAAGATGACGCAAAACCTGTACCCAATCTGGAATTACACGTTTCTCTTTTCTTATCGCACAGCAGCAGTACCTAACAGTTTAAGAAAAACTGTCTCGATGACAAACATTGCAACCATTGCAGAGCTAGTGTGAAAATGACATTTACTACCTTAGGTAGTTGTTCAACCGTGAAGCATTTTAGTTTCGTTGATGTGATTAGTAATGTTTGAAATGTGGTCGTGGATGTTTCTACAAACTTAGGAATGTCTACACACACATTCACATACACTGGAAGAAAGTTATTTTTAGAGCCAATTATTCAGAAGACATAAATTATATCACTCATGATTGGGTGAAGCCATTTACTGTTATCCTGCTGTGCTATTTTTTTTTTTTTTTCAATTATATTGACATCAGAAACTTCCCAAATGGCTCTGATCAAATATTGACAGCTTGATGTCTGGTTTTTTTTTGTTTTTTTTTTGTAGATGAAGTACTTTATTTTCTCAGATAATAAATATGTCAGTTCTTCTTGGAGAAAAGCCTCCAGTCCCTTTAAGGTCTGGGTTGTCTTAAAGGAACTGCGTGTTTGATTTTGTCCTAAAGTACCTCAATGATATGAGGCCAGGAGACTAAAGCTGCAACTCTTGACTCTCAATTCCCAATTTTTGCTGAAATCTGATTGTCACAAGCAGCGCATTGTTTACAGAGGCAATAATAAACGGAGTCGTTTCATAGTGTGATTGTAAAGTTAACTGGACAATGGGAGCCAAAAGTATTGTCACAAGATTGCAACAACACAAAGGAAGAAAACACAACTGATATTAATGGCTCTTTGTGGAGCACTGACTGCAGTTTCCTTAGTGAAATCTGTTTGGATGCGCAGTGCGCTTCACTGACAGACTTCTTTTATAAGTTCATAATCATAATTTTTATCAATTGTTTATGTCTGGATTTGCTGCGTCTGACTTTTTTTGGTGCAGGAAAAATGATTTGTGTCTCACATCAGTGACATGAAAGTCAGATTAAATGTGACATTACGTTTGGAAGTGGCACAGATCAGATATTATTGGGGTGAAAAGTTCATGGAAGTTCAAACTGTGGGTCTCAGTCACCTGCTGTGTGAACACAGCCTCAGATGGTTGCTCCAGAAACTTTTTGCTGCTCAAGACTGACGTGGTCAAATCCCAGAAGTACTGAATCCCTACATAGGCTATTTATGAGGCAACTATATTTGGTGGATGTACCAAAAGAGGAGGCAAAAACAAATTTAAAAACTACTGTGGTTCCTGGCAAAGGCAGCTTTTAAAGTTTTGCTTTTATTACATCTAAAGTGGATACCTCTCCTCATAGCACTATCATCTCACAATAATTAGGTGTTTAATATTATTTGGTGAGTAACACTTTTTCACATTAACTCTAATTCCAACCTCCAGATTGGGTTGAGTTCAGCCCGTATGAAATAGGAATGGCAAAGTATGGCACCTTCATGACACCCGACCTGTTTGGAAGCAAGTTCTTCATGGGAACAGTTGTGAAGAAGTACGAAGAGAACCCTCTTCACTTCCTGATGGGTAAGGATGAACCATTTCAACTGGAGCACATGATTTGGGTGTTCGATACTGACTGAGCATGTTTTGGTGTGGCAGGCGTGTGGGGAAGTGCCTTCTCCATTCTGTTCAACCGAGTGCTGGGAGTCAAGGACACAGCCGGAGGCAGCACCATGGAGGAGGAGTTAGGTAATCTGTTACCCTGCTTTCTCCTTTTTTTGGAGACAAAATGAATGGGAAATGTAACAAAACTGTTTCACCAAGTTAGCTTAGAGATTTTTAAATGTATATCCCCTCTCTAGTTTTCTAGACCCGACTGAAATTTAAAAACAAACATATGATTGATATTTTGGGGGAAAAAAGACTAATAAAAGTTTCTTAAAATATATATTTTTTGCAAATATTACAGCAAAGGCTGATCTAATGAAAGAAAGAAATTTGTAAATTGCAGATGAATGTAAATAAATTAAAATAAATGTGGGTGCACCTCAGTGAATGAGATAATTAGAAAGGAGAATTTATTTCAGCAAATAAATGTAAAAAAAAAAAGCTGGTCACATATTTAGATTCATTACACACAGAACAATATATTTAGTTTTTCTAGAAATAAATTTTCATGATTTCTTTTTCAAGACGTTAATTGAAAAACGAGTTAAGGGGAAAAACGTGGTAGGAAAAATTGCACAATCAAAGTTGATAAGCAGATTAAATCCCCTTTTTTGGCTTATTTAAATATTTACAAAATTACCACACAGCCACATCAAAATTACCTGAAAGAAATGTTTAAGATGTATCTGTTTGTTACAGCCACATCTAAGAGTTTTACTTTTTTGAATTGCATTGCTAAAATAAATTGAGATCTCAGTGACACACCTGTAAAAACATTTTGGAGCAGAACGATTCTGAATTTGTCATAAAATGGTGAAAAGAAAGATTCAAAAACAAAAATGTCGGGATGAATCCAAATACTACAGAACAAGGAACCACAGGATGATCTGACAAAGAGCTGACAGACAGATATATCTGCATGGGAGGTGATTATTGAACAAGAAGTAGGTGGTTGATTAGAAACTGGGAACAGCAGTGAAGGAAGGCAAGTAACTGAAGGAAATAAACCAAGATAAAAAGAAAACAATAACGATAAAGACTCCAGATAATAACTGAACAAAAACACAAACACCAGAGTACTACAAGTAATCTTAAACCTAAAAAAATCAACTGAATATAAAAAGCAAAACAAGACCTTTGGTCCAAAGTTCATGACATAATTTTACTAAGTAAATATAATGTATAATATTCCTATAGTAGTTAAAATTGAGGATATTCAGGTTGTGATTGCAAGAGTGTTTTAGATTAGTTTGTAAATGTTGAAGTCTGTGTGAGCACAATCAGACATCTGCAGTCATGGGTCACTTGTGTTAGTTTTCTTTTTCTACATCTCTGATTGAAATCAGTTTCCATGGAACATAATCACACTGCAATGGAAATCACTGCATACCTGAGATCCTTTTGTCATAAATGTGTCCGGAGGTTGGTTTTAGTCACTTCATCTCACACCTTCAAAGAGCTTTTTAAAAATGCAGTTTGGGTACCAGTGACAACCCAGCTGCGAGGGGACATATTAACTTCATGACAGCTCATTGGCTCTTCGTTTGATTGAATGCTTTTGTAATTGGTGGCGTTTACGTCACACAGTCAGACTGTGACAATGTAGTTCTCACGAAGATAAGCAGCTGATGGTAATATGATAATGCCACAAAACCTTACAAAACAGGAAATCAGGTTAACTTTAAAACTTAAAATAAACTTGTTTAAGGACTTGCAGAGTGAAGAATTGTTTTGTACGTCTTACAGAGCAGATCAAACCCCAGCACATTGTTGGAGAAGACAGCCTGGACAATGACGATGAACCCAGAAAAGGTAAGCTGAGAAATGCATAAAGGATTTAATGCACAGCTGATTTACAGTGAATAATTGTAACAATGATGTGTTTGAAGCAAAGTTTCCATTTGCATCAGCTGGCGTGACAGCTGCATGAGAAAAATCACTTTGCTTAAGAGGCTCTGCTGATTAATGAGTGTTTCACTTAGACTTTAGAAAAGCTGTCTATTGTGATTAAAAAAACTAGACTTTTACTGAAAAAAAGCTATAAATAGAAAAAAAGGACAATGTGTGGGAGAGAAAGAGAGAGACAGGTTTGAGAAAAAGGGTGTGTCAGAAAAAGAAAGACGTTGGTTTCAAATGAACTCTGTTCCTGCATGTGAAGATGTCTAATGTTTCTCTTTTTAAAGCTGCACGACTTTAAGTAACAAATAACCAATTCATGTTCCAATGCGTGCATAAGCCTTAGAAGGTGTGTCAGAGTTTTCTATATTTAGATGAAATTTAAAACAAACAGTTTCTGACGGCCAACACTAACCAGCTGTAATAAAAGCATGACGGTGCCACTATCATGTTCCACTGTGGGGATGTTCTGTTCAGTGTAAAACTTTTGTTCACGCATTTTGCATATGGGTAATATAATCGTTAAATTTTGGTGTCTTCTGACCAGCGCACACATATTCTGTATCTAAAGATTTAAATGTGACTTCTTCTATTGGCATGGGCATCTTTCTTGCATGACAAAAATTTTCTTGGTCTTGGTTCAAATCTCTTTAGAAACTGTTTTCTAAACTTTTTTAAATTATTTAATCTCAGAAGTCCTCAGAATTGGACTTTTCTTATGCATAGATACAGGCGTTAAGAAATATGTATTAAACAGGGAGCAAATGCATGAGAAAAAAACACTATAAAATCAACTATTTTTTAAAGATTTAAAAGGTTATTGACTTGTTATATTTTTGCCTGATTTGCTCAGTGTAGGCCTCTCTCCATTTCTGCAAGCAAAAAGTTGATTAGCGAGTTAATGTTTGAGATCTAACCATGATAAGATTATCTACCATAATTATCTCACAGTTCTTTCTGTTACAACACGTGGAAGCCGTTGCTTTTGTAGAGAATTTTTAAGAGGAAGTCACTTAGATTAAAATAAAACTACAGGTATGATGGTAGCCAAATACTTGAAATGTTTTATGGTTTACTGTTTATCAAAGTCAGATGACAAAATCCAAAACATGTTTGAAAACTCCTAATCCAAAAGGTTAAAAAATACAAGTTCATTTTCACAAATCGGCGTGAAGCGTTGAGAGCTGAATGATGTCATTGTGAAATTCTTTGGTATAAAAACAGAAGCAGGATTAGAGAGTAAAGTCCTTTTGTGTTGACTTTCATAGACTTTTTTCTTCACGTCTCATTGTTAGTGGCATTTTGTCACTAGACTCCATTTATCTTCCTTTTCTTTATGCACTTTTGTTTTGCAGCACGTAGTACAAACCAAGCATGGTTAGTAAAACTCAGTTTGTTTTCTCAAGTATTTCCTCCTCTTTCATTTGAAGTTAGGGAAAAAAAAAATATTTATACAGTTCAAATTTTCTTGGCCTGACTCATGAGTTGCTTAGCTTGCTCTTTTGTTGTACAACGATTCACGTCATATAGACCTTGGTGGGCTAAATCAGTGATTAATGGCCAGTTTGCAGAATGTTTTAGTTACTTCCTAAGTAACTAAAACTCGAGATAACTCACTGGCTCATTAGAAAACCTCTGTAGAGCTACAGGTGACATGCTGAGGAAGAATCAACGCATGTGGGCCAATTAAAACTGATTACACTTATAAATATTTTTTTAAAAACATGAAAAGGTAATTAACATAATCCATAAATTTTCTGTACACCCTTGTAAGTTATGTAAAGGTCAAGTATGTGTGTTTGTGTACATAACATTTACATAATGTCGACCTTCTTTTAAATGATTTGCACATGTGATGATGATTTTGGTTTTTAGGTGGAACAGAAAACCAAGATGCAGAGGAGGAGTACAGCCGCACCGCTCAGGCCAGCTGGGTTCAGAGAATGTTCACCTCGCTCTTTAGTGACTCTGCCCTGTTCAACACAAGAGAGGGTCGAGCTGGAAAGGTGCACTATTTAAACGTCAGCACAGGTCAATCTGCATTTTCTTTGTCTAAAATCTCCTTTTATCGCCTCACCAGGTGCATAACTTCATGCTGGGCCTGAACCTGAACACCAGCGTCCCCTTCTCTCCTCTAACGGACGTACAATATACTGTGCTTACACCTGAAGACGAAGTGGATGCTGTAACAGGTAAGATGAAAATAACGATGCACTGTTCACTCTTTACATCAAGATGGGTCAGGATCGTTTTACACAGTTTTACTATGATCCACGATACCTTCGCCGTTTCTTCTTAATCCGTTTAGAGATTAAATTCTGATGCGACCAGAATAATTCAGAAGTCAAAGCTTTGTTCACTTTTTCTTACCTTGTTTTTGGTCTCCTTGTGCTTGTTTATTGTTTTAGTTTCTAATGATTCAAATGATCAAGTTTTCTATGAAATTAGATTTTAGCTGCAGTTTGAAAATATTTTGTGTGGTGATTTGTTGAGTGTGTATAGTTTTTATTTGGCTGTTTTCTTTACATCACTCCAGAAAGTGATGCTTTGATCTGAAACTTTTGTACAATAAATACCACATTATTTGTCAGTTTTATTTATTACATGGCGTTTTGACATAAAGCCTTTAGGCAACTAAACTACATGCAGTGTAGTGAAAGTGTCTTGCAAAAACCATTAAATTGTTCACATCTTACCAGTGTTGTGATCTGTGTTTTCTGTGTATTTATTTTGAGGTTTTTCTGTGTTTATTAGCCTGTGAGTCTCTGTCTTCCCTGTTGATTGAGCCCAGCTGTGTCTCGTTTCTTTGATTACCCTCCCAGTGTATTTAGTCCCACCTGTTGAAAGATTTTCAAAATGTGAAAGAGTTTTACCTACCCTGTACTCATAGCAGCAAGCTTGTGGCTTCAAGTGTGAATATTGCAACTTTTTAAAATATGTTCAAGCTGCACTCTATTCAAGTTACTCAAGGAAAAACAGCAGTAATGAAATCCAAAGTTAATGTCACTTAGGAAAAATCTCATTTGAATGGATTTGTGTAGAACGATGATCTCATGATTAGCTTTTGGAAAAACTGTAGCTTGGATTAGATTACATGATATTACCCAGTTTGTTTCTTCAGTTGAATTATCGTTGGAAACCATTTCTCTTTAGACAAGTGCTATGATGTCATGAGTCAGGATCCAGTGTATTTAGGTGACAAGTTGTGGCAAACAGCAAACATTATTTCTGTGAAGCTAGAAGTTTACTTAGCTTTGCTTAAAGAGACTCTGTTCTTGAACACAGAACAGCATTCATGTATTTAGTCACCATTTATACCCAATCTGTGTCACTCAAATAACACAGATTGGGATTTTTTTCCCCTATGAGATCATTTGAAAGGCTGTACTTCCTTCTTCCAGTTGCATGTGTCATACACCCTGTATTTCTTTTATTCCATCCAACTCAAGGTTGGGTTAGATGGAATAAAAGAAATGTAGTTGTCATTCTTTGTGTTTTTGTAGACCCCGATGAGTTTGACCGTATTTACGAACCTCTGGACGTGAAGAGTAAGAAGATCCATGTGGTAGACAGCGGCCTGACCTACAACCTCCCCTACCCGCTCATTCTACGGCCGCAACGCGGCGTTGACCTCATCATCTCATTTGATTTTTCTGCTCGACCGAGCGACTCCAGCCCCCCATTCAAGGTTAGAAACTTCTTAAATCCGCTGAAATCAAAACTCACCAAAAACATGATCTAATTAGTAAAAATGTCTCACAGGAGCTGCTGTTAGCAGAAAAGTGGGCCAGAATGAACAAGCTCCCGTTCCCTAAGATTGACCCAAAAGTGTTCGATCGTGAGGGTCTGAAGGAATGCTACGTCTTCAAACCCAGGAAGGGGGAAAAGAATTGCCCGACTGTGATCCACTTTGTCCTGGTCAACATTAACTTCAGGACATTCAAGGCGCCTGGTGAGTGTGAGCATGTGCAGAGACATTCACAGAGCTGGAAGGGTCAATGTTACAAGACCATGTCTTATCATGATTACACTAATTTCCTGTTAGCCCAAATGGTAAGTTTGACTCTGGAAATGTGAGGAATTTTGATGTGAAAAGAATGTGGGAATGCAATCATAATCAGTTGGCAGCAGAATGCGCTTCGCGTTTTTCCCAAAAGTTACACGCTTTATCTGAGGGCCCCAAAAGGAAACCATCTGCTCAAGGTCATGGGAGTTTCTAGGAGGAATTGGTGCATATGTACACATGCAAAAATGAGTCACAGTGTCTTCAGCTTTTATGACTCACCCCTGTAATATATGGCTCCTGTAGGATCCAGGTGCAGATGGGGAATCCTGCAGTGTAGTTTGTAGAAACAAACCATCATGCAAAGACACAGAATCTCCTCCTTTCCATTCGTGTCTCTTTGCGTTTCTGTTAGTCATCTGCCCACTGACTTTCGAAGACTGTTTATATGATACCAAACATTTTGTTTTTGCTCTCAAAGCCAAAAGACATCTGAGGAAATGAAACCGTAAATGAAATTCCAGTGTCTGCACTTAACCTGCATGTGTAAAAAGTTGGAATAAAACTCATAACGGTTCAAATGTAGTTCAACATAGACTACATTTGCTAAAACTGCATTCGTGTCAGTGAATAAACCAGATTATTTATTTCACTTCCTGTTCATGTTTGATCTGCCCACAGGGGTTCCCAGAGAGACAGAGAAGGAGAAGGAGTTGGCTGATTTCGACATCTTTGATGACCCGGAGTCGCCGTTTTCAACTTTCAACTTCCAGTACTCCAACGAGGCTTTCACCCGACTCCATGACCTGATGGAGTTCAACACCCTCAACAACCTCGAGGTCAGCTTGGTGATGTTGCAAGACTGGCACAAATGAAATTTCCACAACAAGAACCAATTATGATGTCGGCAGTAAATTTTGCAATGTGTAAGAACATAAGGTCATGAAGGGATTGGAGAGTGATTCAGGAACAAATAAGCCGTAGTCATCTATCTTTATTCACTTCTGTCAGTAAGGAAGTTTTGGATTCCTTAGTATATTATTGGGCAACATCAAAAACTTTAAGAATTACAAAGGAAGTCTGGCTCAGGCGTGTTTTGATTTACTGTCTGAGGAATGCTCTTACTTAGCCGACTGCATTTGAATCACTTCTGTGCTGAGTGATGATTCAAGTTTCACTGGAGATTTTATTTCACCCATACATCATACACTTTCCTCTGGTAGTAGTAGTTTTTTTCTTGCCAACATTATTTAGTGAAAAGGAATCTCAAGAGTGTGGGCATGTCATGGTACGCAGAATATGCACAACCTTTTTTCCACCAATCATATCGTACATGTAACATGTTCTTTAACTAAATATGAAAATCTGAATGCTATACTTTAGCTTTGTTTATTTAACAAAAAGTGGGGCGAGGAGGAAAACGCAGAGAAAAATATAAAAACTTTCTATGAAATTGCTTTTGAATATTTATAAATTTGTAAGGCTGCAGCAATGCATCACTTGACTGCTGTAGTACTCAAGCGTCAGCTGCTGAAGTGGATTTGTATTTAACTCTAGTACTTTGGTGCTTCTAAGTAAACCCAAATGATCATCCTTCATCCTTCGTCCTTGACAGTTGGGAAGAATCTGTCCTTATTTTTCCGTGTTTGGAGTTTGCTAGAGATTGTGCTGCGCATTATATCCAAACAATTGCAGATCAGTAAAATCTGCCCTTCTACAATAGGTTGTTCTGACAGCATTTTTTTCAGGAGTCTTGCAGTGTATTTCGACACAAGTTTATAATTACACGTCATTGCACCATGCACTTTTTAAAAAAGGAGGTTTTCTCATCGTAATCCCTACAAATGAGTGATACGTGTTCAAGCTTGTCCAGTAATGGCACTTTACACGCTAACTGGGTTCGAAAATGGATTGAATTTCTGGAGTTCATTAAGCAATTGCATAAACCAGCCTCAGATTAAACTTGGTGAAATATCCACTGCTGGGAAGCTTTATTACCTTTATTTAAGAAGAAAGTCCCTTTATGTCAACATCTCTGTTTCGCAGGAGACCTGGACAAGAAAACACACAGCTGTGAGCTAAAAATTTTAAATTAATGTGAAAATAAGTCAGTCAGCATAATACAGTTTCTAAACTCTCCCAGGGAAACAAAAGCTTTAACTGTGAGAACATTATGAAGGTTATTCCCCAACCAACGTCCAAAATAATAATAATATAATAATATTAAGAAAAAATTTATGTACCGTATTTTCCGTACTATAAGGCGCACCTAAAAACCTTCAATTTCCTCAAAAGCCGACAGTGCGCCTTATAATCCGGTGCGCCTTATATATGGACCAATATTGAGCCACAACAGGTCCAGCAACGGACCTTACCACAGGGGCCGCATTTCATTGGCTAATGCCCATTTTAGGTCACAGTGCAGCTACCACGTGCGTGACCGTCTCACAAACACAAGCTACAGTACTAAACACATGCTAATGTACATTGTGGACCATCAAAACCATGAATGCCGACTTACCCAGCCTTGCAAGAACAATAGGCATCAGTGATCTTGTCCACAGCTATATTTATGCTGAGGGTGTGAGGATCTGCTGTTTTCCTCATCTGTCGGTAGCTTTTAGCTGTGACGCGCACAATGTTAGAGGCATCCAGTGGCTCAAACACCTTGATGTCGTCCAAAAAAGATGACATGAACTTGTTGGTTCCCCTGTCCATTGTCGTGGCTGATATGTTGTGAAAATCCGGCAGAAATGCTACGCTAATTAACTCAGATCGAAATGAAAGACCTCATGTTTACACAGACATGCAGTAAGCTGCTTACGTAGTTGGTCCAGTACGGTTCTTTTTCCCCCGTAGAAGAAGAAATGCGCGGTGCATGCTGGGATAGTTGTCAGAACGTTGGTTTGTTAATAAAGTTTGATAATACATTTAAAGCCAGGGGGGGAGGGGCAGGGGAAGAGAGACAGAGACTCTCTGCAGCATGTCGGTTGGTCTGTGTTACCCAGAAAGCAGTTGGGCATAATATCGCAACACCAACACCGTGAGTGAAACAACAACTGGGCCAGCCTACTATATAAAGTACTCGGGGACCAGTTCTTTATAAATGTGGATGTGTAATAATAGCGTATGACGCGTCTATTCTATGCGCCTTATAATGCGGTGCGCCTAATATATGAAAAAAGTCCTAAAATAGGCCATTCAGTGAAGGTGCGCCTTATAATCCCGTGCGCCTTATAGTGCGGAAAATACGGTACTCTAGACAAAATACAGAATCTAAACCTCAAAGTTGTCAGCATAAGCATCATACAAAAAATATCACCACATTGAAGAACTTAAAAAACCCAACTAATTAAGCATTTTATTTTACTTATTGATTAAAAAAACCTGATTTATCTCGAGACTAAAGTTCTAGTGTAACCCTCAAATGCTCATGAACTCTGTGAACTCTGAAAGAAATTACATCAAGCTACTAAATACCAAATATAGATAGGATCATGCCATCTTGATAAGGTCTGAATTATAATCACCTGATGGTAAACGTATGGCCTTCTTCATCTAGTTGTAAACTTTGGTGTCATCTGCATAAAGGTGCACTTTGATGTTAGCACATTTTTCCTAGTGCTATTCAGCAAAAATGTAAACTAAAACTAACCCTTTTCTGCATTGTGACGCGCCTCATTTGATGCGTCATGGAGTCGTAGGACTGCCCACAGAATCACAGTCGAGCAGATTCTCATGTAATATGTACAGATACAAAAAGAGAGCTGCTGAAGAGCTAAAGCAGTAAGACGGATAATGGCTGGAGGTCAGCATAGCCAGGGAGGGAGTGATTACTAGAAACAAATGAGACCAATTAACTGAGTATGAACATCTGGAGGAGGAGAGATTACACAAAATAAGGGGACAGAATAATCACAGAAAATAAAAACATGTAATTTTTCTGAATATTTTAATTTGGTTTTTATTTTATTATAATAATGTCTCGTTGCTTCCTAAATGTCTAGACTCTAGTAAATATGGAAAGTTCAGAAGAAGCACTAATATATGGGAAAACATTTTAGAGCTTGCCGCCAGCCAAATGTTTTTACCAGCTGTGACTTTATATAAGGCTATTTATTACACGAGTTGTTCCTTTCTTTTGGCATTTTTGGGTGTTCTGCATCACTGCAATTTATATTTAATTCTTCTATTTGTGCTTTTTGTTGTAGGTTATTAAAGAGGCCATCAAGGAGTGCATTGTGAAACGGAAGGAGATGCCCTCAAGCCACTCCATTCCCTTCTCCCTCAGCAGCATCCCTAAAAAGAAGTTTTTCAAAAGAGATCCCGATTCAAAACCCTGGAATCACCTGGAAAAGGATGGGCAGTAGTTCCAGGATAAGACTTTGAATAAAGAGACTTCTTCTAGTTCTGGTGATTTTGCCTTAAAGTTAAGTGTTTAACTTTAGGAAAATGCTCCTGTCCTGATCTGCAGGACGACTTGATGTGATTCAGAGATATAAGACCTGACGTTCCACACAAATGACGTTTTGTGTGGAAAATCTCTGATGAAAATCTTGGGATTGGACTCCATTGCAACAATATTCTCATCTGGTTTTATGTTCACATGTGATTTCTGGAAAAACACAAAGCCGATAATTATTTCACACCCCAATGCAATTTCATGGCTTCAGCTGCAGTCAACACAGTGTTGTTAGGGAGACCTTTTCATTTGCCCAAACCTTGTCGCTTTGTTATTTTTTGACTCATCTTTGTCAAAGCTTTTTACTCATCTGATTTTTCTCCCAAAGAAAACATTCCCAATAGTTTTGGACGCGTCTCTTTGAGCTTCATTTGCATCTTTCCAGAGAAATATTTTGGCGTCCTGTTGCTCATAAATTCTACCGTCAAATTACCTTAAGAATCCTCATTTGTGGTTTGCCGTTTTTGTGGGCTGACCTTTTTTCGAACTGATTGTGTGGCTGTAGAGCATGCACTTTTTAAAAATATTTTTTTCCATTATATCGCCTGTCTTAACTTGTAATCTTGTTTAAAGACTTGGATGGGGGAGCTCATAACTACTGTTTGTGTGTGATGGTAGCTCCTAAACACGCAACCTGCACCCCCTCTGGATATTTTAAACATCTTAAGGATGTTTACCCACCTACGTAGCAGGAGCACTCCCTGCTGCCCGGAAGGGAGTGCCAAATTAAAGCTATCATTTTGGAAAAAACAAAACGCATTACCATAGCAACAGCTCTTCACTCTTCCTTTAACATTTGTGTTTTAGCACCAGTGTAAATATGTGTTTATTCACCTGACCAGTTTGGTCCAAAATGCAAACTTTTCTTGACCATCACTTGCTCCAAAAAAAAAAACAAAGAAAAAGCTGTGCTTCCAGATGCTTTAGACTTTCTAATCAAGTGTGGGTGGAGTGGAGTATGCCGTTACAAGTGCCTGCTCACATCTCTTAGAACGACGGCCCTCTAGTCAACAATACTGGGTGGAATTTTACACACTACACCTACACCTGCAGCAGTAAAAGCCTGGAATCTCACACACTACACCCAATGCCTGCAGGGGCCTGAAAGGCTGCAAACACAGAGGGGAGGGATTTTTTTACTGAAGCACTTCCAAGCTCTCTGCAGTCATGTTTCGACCATGGCTGATTGGAAACAATCTGAGATAAAGGGTAGAATCAAGCTTCAGGGTTGTGTGATCAGGGAATATTTCAGTTTAATTTTTTAATTTTTTTTATTCCCAATTTGTGTCTTTCTTTTAGTCTTATTTATGTTTGTAAAGGTTGTGGTAATCTTGTGTGTTCTTAAAAAAAAAAACCTTTTGGGGAAATAATTCATTCACCATCTCAGATATATTCATAGCAAAGATTAAACATTTTCCTACGTCTACACAGGGAGGAGTATCGGGACTGAAAGTTTTCAGTGTATTTTATTTGGTTTCTCATATTAGAGCAAGACAAAATAGTAAAGGTACAATCTGAATACTTTGCTGTGTATTTTTATTCACCCAACCTAATTTAATACTTTGTTGAAATACCAACTGCTATAATTACATCTGCAACTCTTTTGATGTTCTCCACCAAAAGAGTTGCAACCAACTTTGCTCACCTAGCAACTAACATTTTAGCTAATTCTTATTTGGAAAATTTCTGAAGCTCATTTATATGGCGAACATCTGTGAAAACGTGTCTTCATATCTTGTTCCAGATTCTCAATTAGAATTAGATCAGGACTTTGACCTGGTATCAAAGTAAGCCGGGTGAATACATATGCATTTGTAAAGATTTTGTGCCACTTCGTTTTGCTCTGATGCATAAAATTCCAATAAAATACTTTATGGTTTGTGTTGTAAAGTGACAAAATACTGGAGACTGGAAAGACGGTTTAGAGTTGGCTTGAAGTTCGTAGATAAGTTCAAAGTCGATTACAAATCTGAGCCAACAGTGGTTGGTTTTTTAATCACAGAAAACCCGTTAAGGACATTATACTGGAAACTTATTAAATTGTTTATTTATCTTGCTCCTGCAGAGCAATATTAAGTTTATTTTAGACTAATTCTGCCAATTAAATGGCCACAAATATTTATAAAAATATATTTATGCTCACTATTTCTTCTTAATAAACTCCAGATGGAAAATAATGACAGTCTGAGAAAACCTTCATATTAAAAATATCTTTATCTCATTATTTCTTTCTTCTTTTTTTTTCTTTTGGTTTGTTTTAAACAAAACCTTCTGGCTTTTTCATGCTACTTTGTTCACCGTTCTCATCTGCCTGCGTAAAAGACAATGAATAGGGGGCCTTCCTCAGTGTAATCTGTTGGGGTTTTAATAAAGCGATGATTTTTTTTGTCTTTCTGCTTCCAAGCTGCATTTAAAGCAGGGTTTAAGTTGTTGTGTTCCTTTGTTTTGTTTTTTTGGAAATTTTATTGTAAGATTTTTTTTTTTTTTTTTGACAACGTTTACATGTAACAAACTGAAAGGTCAGTTCTTTGATTTGAGATATGAACAGTCATGCTCCTGTGGTCATTTAACTGTATTATAACTGGCGAGGCATGCCATGCTTAACTGTTGTGTTTGTGTAAAAGAAAGGTTAAAGGAGAGAGAACCGTTTCGTCTCGTTATGTTTTCTATTAAAATATTCGACATCCGTGAGAATCCTGCTGAACTCTGCAGACTCCCATCAAGTTCAGTTTCCTTTTGTTTTGTTTCCTTTCATGAACATGAAAAGTCACATGGTCCAGCAGGTATTTAGACTGAGCCTTAAACTTTGTTCATGTACTGAATTTGAGTTACATGTCATGGGATTAGGAGTTCCTGATTTGTTTCAATGAATTTATATCCCCTGTGGGGATCCACTTTCAAAACCTCTGCCCTATTTAAAACCTGCCTTGTAGCTTGGATAACAAGCCAGAAGAAAGACAGAAGTTCCCAACGTTAGAGCTTCAGTTACAAAATTCAGTACTCTAAAAAGTATGTTTTATTTATACACATACTCACTAAAAAGATAAATAGGAAAAATTAACATTGTTTTCCTGTTTAAACAAAATATATGGAAGAGGATTATGACCACTAAAAAAGTCAGAATTCTGAGGAAAAGAGTCATAATTATTATTTTTTTCAGTGGCTCAGTTACAATATACATCAACAAAGATGTGCGTTATAACTGTGGAAAAACAGCTAGGGTTAGCAAATCACATCAGTCTGAGGAAACCTGTCCGCTCTTCAGTGTCAGCTCTAAGATGACTGAGGAGTTTCTTGCATGTTTAACTCGTTTCACGTCATCCCAGAGGATCACTATGAGATTAAGTTATTTCCATGTTGTAATCCATAGTGGTTTAACTGGTATGTTTTAAATCACTGTCATGTTGCAGAGTCCAGTCCAGGGTTTGCATCAGTATCATATACAAATCTAAAAATCATGACACTTTCACCTCCTTAATCACAATTCAGTCTCTTATTTCCCCTTGAATTCTGTATTTATCCCAAACATTTCCACTGTTTTCTTGTCCAAATAATTCAATTTATTTCCAGAAGTCTTTGTCTGCATTTTCCGTGGGAAACTACCATGAAAGTTTGCCACAGAGAAGACATGACTGTAAAGCTAATCATATAAGCAATGGCAAACGCTTGCTGTGGACCCTTTGATGACAATTTTGATTTTTTGTATGAGTTAGCATCTTGCAGTCTGACTTTAGGGGGAACTTGCTTAGATTGCTAAACCTTGTTTTAAAAATCCTCCACTTTTTATAGTGAATGACTGTTTTTTTCCCCCAGATTTTATTTACATCTTTTACCAGTCTCATTAGCTTCTACACTCTTTTTTCTGAAGGTCGTACACAAGTGTTTGAGCTCTCTTCAAAAGTCAAACATAAACTAGATCGACCGTCCATAGAGTCCTGGTCACTGCTAGGAATTTTAGGGACTGCTTCCTTCAAAATGTTTCCGCTTCCTTTTAGTAAAGAAATGCATCACTTGTGAAAAATCCCCAGTGTGAAGAAGTTATCTGTTCCAGGAAAAGAGCTGGATTTGTTTCCTTCAAGATTGTCATCAGCGCACAGCGACCTTCACAATTATGCTCACCCTTTGTAAAGATAAGCCCCAAAACAAATGGGTTTCTGTGACCTCTTGTCCACTGTCTTTGATTTTTTTGGCATTACTATCATTCCATAGTGTTCTGACAGAAAGGACAGAGAGAAGGGGAGGGCAAGTAGCAAATGTCCTGGGGATTGAACCTGGGTTAGCAGCATGGAGGACTGTACCATCTGGGTAAACACTGATTAAAGGGATCTTAAAAAATAACATAAAAAGTCTGATTCTGAGTCTGGAAGCAAAAGATAAAGACAAAAAAAAAAAACTTTTCACAGTACTTCTTTTTACTGTGCTTTGAAAAAGTATTCCCACACCTTGAATTTTTTTGAGGATTTTGTCACATCTCTATAAAAATTAGATATAATGTAAATTTTACTGGGAAATTTTATTTGAAATTTATGAGATAGACAGAACTTAGTATTATTACACGACCTCTTATTGTTTTATTCATTGATGAAACTCATTGCAACCAGTTTCCCTGAGAGCAAAACTGACAGAAAAGAACCAACAGGCAGAGAAGCGAGCGTATTAATCATCATGAATTCTTTTTGAATGAGAGGTAAGAAGGCATTCACATTTACATTTTTTATTTTTTACCTGCATGCAAAACTATGTGTGAGAAAAAAATCCCTAACATGGTACGGTAGTGAAAGGATCATGCTGTGGGAACAGGAAACCAGGTCAGAGTCAATGGGATGACAGACGGTACTAAATATGGACAATCATTTAAAAAAATTAGATTGTGAAAGACTTGAGATCTTCCAGCAGTACAACAGCAATCTAAACCAAAGCATCTAGCGTTATATTGGCCTAGTCAAAGTTGAGGCATAAATTCAATTGATAATCTGTTAGGACCTTCCAGGATGTTCTGCATTAAATATGACAAAGCAAAGAAGTATGAGTGAAGAAATATAAAAAAAACTGGTTTCAGTAAAGAGACACTTAAATTTCAGTCTGATTTTAAACACCAGCAGATTCACTTGTGATTACCGAATAAAGAGAGCCACCCACAGTCTCACCCAAAGCAGGGCCTGCTCCAACGCAGCACCCATGAAATCATTACATTCCCCAATTAAGACATTATTCAGAGGGAATATTCCCCTCGTGTAAGAGTAATAATTATGTGATTAGGGTTGATTGCATCATCTCAGCATGAGCCCGAGTGCCGACACGGAAGCACCTGTTGCCCTCAGATCTGCTCTGGCATCAAAAACTGTCAGATTTCTAAAGACGGTTTCAGGTTGCAAATCAGTTCAGGGTGGTCTTAATACAGATGATTGGGCTACAGGGGAAAATTCATCTTAATGATATAATTATTCCTTTATTTGATTTGCACGCTCACCAGAAGGCCACATGTGAGAATGCATCCTCACCTTCTGATGTTCTGAGTCATTTACACACCACAGGCAGGTTGGGACATTGCACAAAGACCGGAGCGAGGACACTCACGACCAATGCATGAGAAGTGGTTATGTGTGAGCTGGTGTGATTGCGGCAGGGAGTGGAGGAAAGAGAGGGGTTTGTGCGTGACTGTCACTCAAGTGTTAGGACTGCAAGAGAAAAATGAATGATTGGTGAGTATGTGGTGAATGAAACTGTCCCGTGTCTCTGTTCAAGCTTTACTGTCAACTTTGTTCCTGTCCAGAAAGTCCAGTGAGCAACGCTTCTCGTACTTGTGCATGTTAACTGGAAAGGGCATCAGTCAGTGTTATCATTTCTCCTCCTGATTCAAAGGGTCAACAGTCTAGACAGGAGCGATAGGGAATTAAAATTCCACTTCCAACATATACACACACACACACGCACATGCCTACACACACACACACGCACTCGCACACATACAATCAAAGAAAAGGTGTGTCCCTCTTTTATTCGCTTCCCAGAAGAAGCAATTTTTTTTCTTGGTAACAATTTTGTGCCAGTAAGTTATTTTCCCTAGAAACGTCACAAAATCCCATAATATTTGAAGCAGATGTTTTTCTCTTCTCCATTTAATTTTAAGTAATAGTTACTTGTGAGAGTGAGAGTCTTATGGGAGCACGCAGAGTTTGAATCACTTCTGCAAAAGCATGTGATGATATGAATCAGAAAAACCCTGAGATCATGTTGCTGGCGGTGGTCTGCACAGTCGGACTGATCCAGTTGCTAAAAACTTCCATTGACTGAACAGTAGTGGTCAGAAGACACACTGGCTAAACACACAGGCAAAGATAAACAAAGGAACATTCCTAAATTTCATCACTGCCCAGTCTTCCATCTGGATGCTATTACACTGAACACTCTGCTACTCTCAGGAGAAATATATGAGATCAGTGAGGCCCACTCACTGATCTCAGTTTATTAGCATTATAAATCAAAGGCACAAAAAAGTCAGTGCTGTGCCAAATTAAGCTCCTTTTTGTTGCTTAAGAAAATATATTGGTAGATTAGTAAATTATTTTCTGCGTTTGGTACAAAGCAGTTGAGATGCAAAGCTACAAAGTCAAATTAAAGCTAGAGAAGGAAAACTGGCGTGACATTTTATAGATAGATAGATAGATAGATAGATAGATAGATAGATAGATAGATAGAAGAAACCACAATGGCAAACAACATGATTATATATAAAAGCAAAAGTCACTGAAAAGCACCTGGTACTAATTAGCACAACGTGTGCTTCATGGTAACCACAGCACAAAATAAAGTCTTATAAACTGTATTTTTACTCTTATTTTTTAAAAATTGCTACTTTTGTTTGAGCATTTTTTTTGTGTGTGTAAACGGACAGAAAGCAAAGTTTACGTAGATCTCACTATTAAAGAGGTTTTATTTTTATGCTTTATTTGAAAGTGAAATTAAGTGTTTGAAACAATATTAACTCATTCCTTTTGGTTTAGCACTGCAGTGAAAACAGTCTAAATTATTATATCAAAACCACATTAAGCTAAGAATATATAAGATGTATAATAAACGTGTCGTCAGTCACAAGGCTTTAGTTTATCGTCCTGAAACAAAAACTAAAGCCTTTCATACATATTAAGAATAATAAAGTATTGTCTTCTTGTATAATCGATGAGGCGTCAACATTGCTTGTTCAGTTATCCCTCTATTTATTAGGTTTGTGCGCCCTCTAGCGTCACGTGTATGAGCTCACACCCTCTCTACTTGTAGCGTCTTGCTTTGCCGGTTAGATGGCGGTAGTGAGTAAACAAAACAAACACGTCGCAAAAAGGAAGAGGAAGCAGCCAGGAAGCCGTCTGTCTTCCTGTCTCTGACAGCCGCGTCAAAGACAAAAAAAAAAAAAAAAAAACATTAAAAAGGCTAAATTAAAGCTTAAAACCGTCTCCCTCGTCAGATTCAGAGTCGGACCTTTAAATAGCACCAGCGATGTCGAAGAACACAGTGTCCGCCCGTTTCAGGCGAGTGGACGTGGATGAGTACGACGAGAACAAATTTGTGGACGAGGAGGACGGCGGAGAAAATCAGCTGGGTCCTGACGAGGCAGAGGTGGACTCCCTCATCAGACAATATCCTTTACATTATAAGCATGCAGGACTGGTACTTTGACGGTACATGAAGAACTTAAGCGAATAATTTATTTTTTTGTGCTTACTGATCGTTTTTTTTTTACGTGCACTTCCATAAGTTTCTGCTGCTGCCCGAATGATTGGCCTGCTAGCAAAACACCCATCACTGTCCAGACTTGCCTGACAGTCACATTCCAGGGATTGCTGCTCCAGGCTCCCTACACAGGTTCTTGCAAATTTCCCCTTGAAGTAATTTTTTTTCTTTGCCACATTACAAGTACAAACTTTAATGTATTTTGTGATAAGCCGACACAAACTAGCGCTAAAGTATGAAGTGAAAACTGAAGAATCTTAAAAGTGCGGAATGCATTTGTTTTCATCCTCTCTGTGTCTATGCATTGTTGAAGCACTAGATGGAAGCCATATAGCTAAATAATTTCATTCTACAGGAGCCGAATATATATTTAGGGTATGTGTTTATAATCATCATTACTTTAAGGTAGCGCAAGTCCTTGCAGAGTGTGTGCATCCTTAACCTTCGGTTCACAGGGAATCTCATAGAGGCGTTACATGCAGTCCTGAAGAACCCACCAATCAATACAAAGAATCAGAACGTCAAGGTGACTTGTTTCAATCTTTAATTTATTTAAATAATGTTCTTATAAACTTTGTAACGTGACCACATTTAATCATAATGCATTTTACTCATACACTGACAGCAGATTGGTCACTTGAGTTTTAATTAGATGAGATGCATTTTTTATTTTATTTTTTACTGCAATCATAAAATAGAAAATTTGAGTTGTAAGGAGAACTGTTTGCAAAATTATTAATGGCATACATAATTCCGGCATCAGATTATAGTTGGTGTTGCTCAGGATTGATCATTTTAGCATTGTAATAGCATCTGGGTGAGTCTGTGGTAGCTGTGTTCTGTAAATGTTCCTCTTTCCTGATCAGGATCGAGCTGAAGGTCTAGTGCTGAAGGTCCTGAGTGCCTTCAAGAGCAGCGACATCGAGAAAGCGGTGCAGTCGCTTGACAAGAACGGGGTAGACCTGCTGATGAAATACATCTACAAAGGCTTTGAGAGACCTTCAGAAAACAGCAGCGCCGTCCTGCTGCAGTGGCACGAAAAGGTAAATATTCCCAAACTATTTTGTAGGTAGAAATTGTTGTAAAAATTGTTTTCCTAAGAGAAATAGGATGTCTACGTATTATTGAAAAGACTTCGGAACGGCTTTTCAAGTCTGGAAAGATGATAAAGATTAAGCTTCTTGTGTCATCAAACTTAAGACCATTTAAGTCGCTATTCTTTCACATTATTATGTGTGGCATCACATTTTAAAATAGTTTTATGTAATATTCACAGTTTCAGTTAAACCAAATTTAGTTTTAATCATCTGGAAGCCAAAATCATTATACGCTTATAGTCTGAAATGAAGTATGTTTCACTTCTTATGTTCAGTTACTAACATAAATGTTATTTTTGATAATATCCAAATTTAATGGAACACATCAGTAAAATCATATTAACTGACTTGTCAAAGATTTTTTTTACTATTTGTCATAGTGGAAAAATGTGCAAGATTTAATCCCATGATGTTAATTTGTTTCCAGGCTCTGGCTGCAGGAGGCGTGGGCAGCATCGTCAGGGTACTAACGGCGAGGAAAACGGTCTAACAGCAGAGCGTAGAGGCACGTCACATCACTGACACGCTGCACTGTTCCTCTACCAGAAGGCATTGAAGCTGAAAGGAAAACCAGATTATTGTTCTTTTTACCCACTGAGATGCTGATTTACTTGAGGCAAAAATGTAGGACTTGAAATGTGGGTCAGAGTGGGTTTGAAAGCTGATTTTCTTTTTTTCCTTCTTTTTCAATCATCACAGCCTAAAGTCCTCACAGGGTGCTAAAAATACCTTCCTTCTACATCTATGTGCTGATTCCTTTCCACCAGTGATGCCCAACTCTGAGATCAGTGTTCATAAAAAGCGGGGTACCTCTGCATTTTAGCAGAAACGCTGGTGGAATTTCAATAATCAATAATCAAACCTTTTCTGTTCGTATTTGTTCTGCGTTATGTTGTTTTAGCTTCACGTCTGAGTGAATAAATGCAGTAAACCCTCTGAAAATAACACTCGAGCCGTGGGCGTCTGCAGAAAAGCACAGTTACAGATGGCGGGTGATAATATGAGCCACGGGGGTCGGCATTCACCCTGAGGGGCTGCTGGGGGAGGATTAATACCCATGATGCATCTCATGGTAATCCCACTTTGCAGTTTTCTCACATCCATTTGCTCCCCTCTGCTGCTGAACAGGTCATTATGTGGCTAAACGGTAATGTTTACAGGAAACTACGGCGCAATGAGAATATGTGTTTATATTTTAAGATTAATTTAACCTTAGAAAACAAAATCTGCATTCTTCTCAGTAATTTTCCTCATATCCCCACTAAATTGAAATAAAAAAACAGTTTTCCACAGTTCGATATTAAAGCTTTTCTGTTGCAGATTAGATTTTAGTTTTGCTCTATATCAAGAGGGGATTTAGTTGAGATGTTTATATTGTCTGCTTGATCCCATTTTAAAATTTAAAATCATACATCTCATACCCATCTTTTCTACACATTTTGTTTTGCCACAAAAGTTTTTTTTTGTATTAAGTTTCAAGTTAATTTCCTGCTTTACGTTTTTTAAAACATCCTGTTGACCGTAGGTTCTTTAACAACCACAAAGTAACAGCAAGACTAATTAAAGTACATTTTATAAGATGTTTTGTCTGCCTTCTAGGGTAGACTATCTGTTGCCAAATCCTTTGTTTTTCTTTAATTTGAATTAAGTAGCCTGTTTAGGTGGTTATTGGCTGAGCTTGTTTATCAGATGCAAGGTCTGTTGTGGTTCAACATGTTGAGAAAAGCATCCTCAGTGAGTAAACACTCAGTGAAGTTTACTTATTTTGTCCAGTATTTTACTCTCTGGTTGCTATTTGAATATGGATTATGTTTTCATTTTGTAATCAATTATGATGCATCCAAACATTAGATACAGTTTCTAATGCAGTAATAAGATTTAACATGAAGCCAGATGATTTCTTCTGCTTCATGTAGTTCTTCTGTGATGCTCTTCAAGCCTGGAGGTGAGAAGACGAGGAACAGAGCAAACCTACGTGCTAACTGCCTTACTCAAATGTTTCTTTTTTTATGTTTGTGCTTTTTTTGGAACAAAAATAAAAAGTATGACTGCTGATCATATTTTCACCCTGATGTTTTTATTTTGGTTTATATAATTAGCCCACAGTTTCTGGTGGCTTAGAAAAACAATTGTCATATTTTTATGGGTTGCAAGTGGATCACACTCACCTAAAGGCAATTCAGATTGGCCCATTAATATTCTCACTTTAATGTCTGAACAGTCACATTTTTTAGATTGTCATTCATTAAGCAGATTTAGCTTTTCAGTTACATTTTCAGACTTTCTTGTTGACAATAACAGATTTCTGCTCAAATGTTAATGTCCACATTTTTGCAGATGATCTTGTCAATGTTTACAAAAGCAAAAACAAAAATGTCTGTTTCTAAGTCATCATGTTTGAGTTTTTATATCTTGTTTTTCACAAAAACTAAGTTGTTTTTAAACTTCTTCGAAGAAAAAGAGGAATTTGTGGAATTTGTTTCGGTATGTGGTGCTGATTTTGACACATCACAGGACTGCGTGGTGTTTAACACAAGCAGAAAAGCAGTGTAGAGGTGTGGTTGGTTTTTTTTTCAATGTATTGAAAGGGTTGAAAGAATATAATGATTTTTGTCCAAAATGTCCATATTTGTGCATCGTGACAATGTTTAAAATTTTAAATGCATCTAGTTTATGTTGCTAGGTTGACTTCTACTACAGGCATGAGTATTTTATTTTTTCAGTGTAGTTTATAATTTTTTTATTACAAAAACTAATAAAATTAGGAGAGGTACTGCATCACAATTTGAGCTAAAGCATTATGTACAGGTTAAAATAAAATACATCCCGGTATTTCCTGGAAAGAAAAAAAAAATACTGTTGCTGATGGAGCAGTTTCCATGACAACAAAACAGATGAAAACTACCTGGAAACCTCCGATTTCCAACATGAGCACCACGTACCTCTACTAGTAAATGAAGTTCAGTTGTGTTGATATTCAAGCACTTTCCAGTAAAGTAATAGTAGGTAGTTGGAATTACACATTGACTATAAGGAAACTGACCTTATAATTACATTTGAATGATGTGAGAAAATGTGAGGTCAAAATATAAAAAACTAAAATAATTGATTCCTTACAGACTGGCAGAGCTTAGAGGAAAGGATCAGTTGTATCCCTGTTTCTCCAGTCTCTTTCATATTCCCATTACATCCATACATCGTCAGAACTGTAGCCGCTTACTGTCCTTGCAGACACTTAACAGTCTTTCAGTCTTCATACTGCGGTGGCCAAAAGTCCAAACACCACATCATATCACTCTCACCACACTGTTGTTCTGCAAGCTGAAGGCGCATTTCAACCACACATCTTCACCTCGCGTCATTTAAAGTGCTCTCAGTAAGGGTAGGCAGAGACAGCGATGTATACGATGAAGGTCGTCTGGTACTCAATGGCGCCGTCCTCGCTGTAAGAGAGCGCTCGCACCTTCATGCGGTACGTGTGCGGCTCTCGCAGCGGCCGCGTGGTGAACAAAACGCCCTTCATGTTCTCGTCTCGGAGGGCGAAGGGCAAGGTGACGTCCTCGTCCACCACCAGGAAGGTGGTTCTGGGGTGCATCACGCCGTCCTGTGTGTAGGCCACCAACCTGATGAGATCCTGGTTGGCTGCGATGCCGAAAGGCAGAGACAGCAGCTTGTACTCCAGCGCGTATGGACTCAGTGTGCACTCCAGGTCGTTCGGTGGGCAGTTCTTCAAACAGAACCTACAAGGTGAAAACCGTACATGCTTGATAAAATTAGCTTTGAATTTGCTGTGAGACAGATTTGACTTATTGATTGCCCATTGGGGCATTAATCAAGATCTGAATCTGACTGTCTACCCTGTGGCTGGGTCCCTCTGGTAGTTCGGAGGACAGGGTGTGTCGATGCACTGGTAGCTTCCTCTTGTGTTGAAGCACATCCGATTTACTCCACATTGGATGTTCTGCTCCAGGCACTCGTCTATATCTGTAGATATAGCAAATGGTTCATCCCTGAGTGTAGAGGTTATCTCTCAATCCAATGTTTGTTCAGTAAAACATTCACAAACTTAAATCAATTGCAGAATCTTTGGGTCTCTGCAACCCGTAGGTTCAAGAGATTAGAGTTTCACCTTGACATGTTTTTCCATTAGCCATCAGGCGGTAACCAGCAGGACAGAGGCACCGGTGGCTCCCTGGTGTGTTCACACACTCATGCTGGCAGACGTCCCTCACTTCACACTCATTGATATCTATTGGTGCCACACAAAGAAACACAAAATACAGTTTTCTTCCCTGTTTGTAACAAATTTAAAGCATCAAGCAGCATTAAATCTTTAAAGTTTTTCTGTTAACTCTTCTCCGTCATGTCAGCACTGCCCGTGCTACATAGTTACCTAAGCAGTGACCAACCCTGGACTCAAAACCTTCCTTACAAGCAGGGAAACCCTGCCTTGAGCGGCGTTTGTGAGCCTCTCTCCGGTTACGGTTCATGTAGCGCCTATTTGTGGCGGTGAAGGAGTTGTAGCTGTGAGAAGCAAAGCTGTGGTACAGCCGCTGGTTGGGCGCCTGTTCGGGAGAGGACTGGGACGTGCGGTAGCCGTACGAGTAACTTTCGTAGGTGGGTAGACGCTCCAGCCCAGCGCAGGACTTGCCATCTCCCAGCAGGTGGCGTCCTGGTGGGCAGGTGCACTTGAAACTACCAGGGGTGTTGATGCACTCATGGGCACAGGGCCGAGGGAGCCGCTCACACTCATTTATGTCTGCCCTCAGTGCAAAGGAAGACCAGCACCAGGAGAAGATGGGAAGGACAAAGTGACAGGAAGAAAAATAGGAGGGGAAAGAAAAGAAGAAAGATAATGCACAAGTGAAGAAACAACATATTAGGAATAAAGAAAGACAAGGACAGAGAGGGGAAAAATGGAATATATTATTAACCTCACTGCATTATAGAACGTTTTCATGTTTACTGAGAAATGCATTGAGACTGTGCAAGGCATCGACAGGTAGGTTTCAAGGCTCAGTTAGCAATGTCAACACCCTTGAAGTTTTCCATTATACTACTCTGACACTACTAGACTAAAGGACACTGCCTATTGCTCTTCTGAAAATAAAGCGGCCATGCTAGAAGTCTGCAGCAGTGTGTCTGTTAGGCAGAGTGCAGGCTAGCCAACTATGCTGAATAAAACTGATATTAGCTTTCAGTTTCTATATACAAAACTAGAAAAACATAGGGTTCACCCAGGGTTAATACAACACAGATAATATGGAACTGAATGCCAAAGCAAAACCAGAGCTGTGTCCAAATGCAAAGGTGACAGAGAGGACAGAATTAGAAGAAGGTGGAAAGAAGAAGAGGCATACAAAGAGCAGTGGTGCTGGTCTTTTCAGATTATTTTTACACTCATTATGTCTAATGAAGTGGTAAGAGTTGCCAAATCTCACAACAAAAACAGTCAACTTGATCTTTGTATAATAAGACCTGGCTGTATAATTAAGTCACATGAACAAAACAAGGGCTAAGAGTTACACTTGCAGATAAATCAACATTAAAGATAAAATAAATCTCCTTCTGATGCTCCATCCTGGGCATTTTTGTGCTTTAGCCATTCACAGCTTTTCATACAGATGACTGACATGTGGAGAGGAGGGTTAGGAAGGCATCCTAAAAGTACCGTGAGGAAAGATGAGTAACGTGTTGAGGAAGTTTAAAAAGGAGCCAAAAAATAAAGCAAATGAAAACAACTATAAATACAAAAACGCTGAAAGATACTTCCACTTACAAGCAAAGTCATCAAGAAAACATAGCAGCTTTTCCTCCTTAAAATGAACTGATAATATGCAATGTTGTTCTGCAAAGCAAAGCAGTTGCTTTTTGTGAAGACTCAGTCAGCAGTTTTCATAGCAGCATCTGGTCACATATGCATGCAGCGGATGGGTATGGCGTAAGATGATTTTTAAAATTTTATTTTTAGTTTAAATGAAAAGACCAACTTATAAAAAATTGCAGGCAGAAGCACAGGACCTTTAGCAAAGAGCAGGAAATGAGCAAACCTGACAAATATCCAGTTAAAATAGCTCGCCATTACGTTGCAGGTTTACCTTTCTTATATTTCAATATGCTTTAATTGTATACATTTTCTTTATTTCTTAAGCTGGGAAGACAACACAAGATTTTTACGTACCAACACATGGGCGTCCTACTCCCTGAGATCTGAAACCACGTGGACACGTACAGTGGTAGCTGCCTCTGGTGTTCTCACAGATCTGGTTGAATCTGCACTGATGCGTCCCATCTCTGCACTCGTCGATGTCTAAGAGCCAGAGACAAAGAAGGCATCATCTCTGTGTGCTTATTCATGTTTCCCCTTTAGCTGATGCCGTCTGTCCTGAGCTGCCAGTCACTCACCCACACATGAGCCGTTCCCACTTTTGGTCATTCCACTCGGACACAGATCGATGCAGGTGTAACCACCTCGCGTGTTTTTACACTGTTGATCCAAACGGCAAACCCTCTGCCTGCACTCGTTTATGTCTGAGACAACATAAGACAAGAAAAAAATGGCTTAGACATAAAAAAATATATATTTTTCCCCATAAAAAGATAAACAACTGCTTTATTACTCATTAAAATACTCCAAGACAACACAAGTTTACTTTTATTGCACCGGTCCTGCACAACATTGTTGAAAGTATGTTACAGGAAAATACATTAACAGCCAAGAAATATATGAAAAACAAGAAATGAATTAAAGAAATAAGGGAAGACTTTAGACATCACATAAAAAGGAAAATATAAGGTGCAAATTGAAAATACACCAATAACTAAGATGATAAAAAATGGTTTGGCAAAATAATCTTTGGCTTTCATTGGTAGGGTACAGTAAACATTTAGTTCAGATTTAAAGGAAACTCTTGAATACATTCATGTTCAAGGCCATACAATACTTTTCATTAATGACATTTTAAAATCTACTATTTGAAGTGCAGAAAATTAAAAAACCTTCAGTAGTGACCTGCAATTTTTTATATGTCCTGTTATCACACATGTTGTTAAGATGTTATTAATAGATTTATTAATAGACTTTATGTGGATTGTAAACTTTAAACCAGAGTATGTGAAAACTGCAACTAACTTCATTGCATGTTTTTTAACTACTCTGAGTAATCTCTAAGTGCATTTTGACTCACCGATGCACCGTCTGTTCCTGAGCTGAAAGCCCGGTTCACAGGCACAACGATAACTTCCTATGGTGTTCATACACTGCTGATGACACGGCTGGGACTCCAAGCACTCGTCCACATCTGAGGATTATACAGTGAGTTCTAATAAAGACAGATCACACATTCAGCCAGGAAATAATTATCTGCATCTGTTGCAGTACCGGTGCAGCTGAGCCCATCAGCCGTTCTCCTGAAGCCACGGCCGCAGCGCATGACACATCTATAGGAACCAATGGTGTTTTCACAGTCTTGTCCGCCATGGCACATGTTTCCACCAAGGGAGCACTCGTCAATGTCTAAAACACAGACAAAGAGCAAATCAGGAGCATAGTAGGTTGTGAGGATGACAGTTAACTCCCAGAATCAATGCAAAGCCTGGCTGCACATTTCATACCTTGGCAGGTTTTGCCATCAGCTGATATGGTGAGGCCATGCGGACAAGAGCAGTAGTAGGTTCCCATGGTGTTGTGGCAGGTATGAGAACAGGGGTTCCCAACGTCACACTCATTTTCATCTGCAGCACAAAGAACACAGAAATAAACTCCAACAATCAAATAGGCATATTTAAAGTGACATTAGTGACAGCTGGTATTGATGTTTTGTTTTGGCATGTGGTGGAATAGACTTCACCTGCACAGTAAGGCCCAGCAGACACCAGAGTGAAGCCATGAGGACACTGGTTGCTGCGATCACCTGGAAAAAGACCAGTATGAAACCACTATAAAACCCAAACCTGAAGTAAGCCAAAGGTCTTGATGAAATTCCTTTGAATTAATATTTTTATCCACTTAAAAACACATTTCAAGAAGTCGGCATAATATTAAGTACCACAGAACATTGGTACTGTATTTGTGATTTATGTAATCTGTAAAAGTTAAATATAATTTTAAAGTTAGGCACAACTGAAAGTAAAGTTAATTGGAGATTTTTGAAATCAGAGTTTAACAAAAGTTAATATTGGAAGAAGTAGACCACCTACAATTACTGGTAGATAAGAATATAATAAACACCTAAGAAAACCTATGTGTAACTTATTTGTGTATATGGTATTAAATATAAGTAATAAGTAATACAAATAACAGCTTCAAAAATGTTCTGCAAAATGTAACAAAAAGAAATTAAATTTCTGGTAAGGAATAAGTTAGGAAACTCCTTCTTGAAACAGCTGCAATCAAACTTAGGTCTATTACATCACATGATTAAAACATTATAACTCAGTAATTGGACGGACGCTTAAAGTGCATTCAAAGCAACTACCACAATGGCCGTCTGGCTTTTTCAAGTTTAACCTGAAAGCAGACTGCAATGTATATCTTCAAAGGACCTTGCTTTGCTCATAACCACCTTTGGTTATACTGGCTTGGATGCTGTATTCCAACACTTCCTCCAGGGGGCGGTAGAGAGCGCTGATGGCCGTGGCATGGAGCGTTTCTACCAGGAAGGGCATCTTTCCTTTAGTACGATCATAGGAGATGGTGTGGTTCCAGGAGTAGGGCACACTTTCCTTGTCGATGGTGAACATGCGGGTGGACAGAGCGTACAGCTGACCGGGACCGGTCTGAATGTAATCCTCTGTGTAGTCCTAAACAAATACACAGCGTTATGTATGCAGCAGTTCACCAAAAAATATTCATTAATGCTTTCAAAATCATCTCCGATATTTAGATTTTCATCACATGTAAGACACACTTTACTCTCCTCGTTTTGTTTAAGATGTCAATATAACTAGAAGTGCAAGAAAAATAGCAAATGCAAGACAAAAAAGGATTTTAGGTTTAGTGGAAAACGACAGTGACAGGTAGAATACTTTAAGAGCAACAAAACAGAGTTTTTATATGACAAAATGTATTTCATCTCAGTGGTAAAATTCATCTTCTTCGTCCTTTGCTAAAAAACTGCAGCTGAAAAACACAAACAATGTTTTAAACTGTATTGACATCAACAAAATTGGAGTTTTGAATTAATTAATGAAAAAACTTTCATATCAGACATGAAAAAAAAAAAAAAATACACTGAATTTTGTTAACAAGCTACCAAAGCTGATAAGTAAATTGATGTTATGCTCAATAAGGTAATTTTCAACAACCACCAGTTTGTTTAAAGATTATAACTATTCTCCTAATAGCTGCAAGAGCACATAAACTCAGTTTCTCATTTTAAAGTTGTTCCTGCAATGTAAAGGAGGAGGCAGATTTATTTAAAAAACACAAAAAAGCTCTTTCAGAATTTTTGCAAACACATTTTTCTTCATAATTTTCTCCTTAAAACAGTTGTCCTCAAACCTTGAATACCACTTGCCTTGATGTTTATGTCAGCATGTGAAGGCAGCTGCAGAATATGGCCGCTAACTACAATGTCCAGAAGCAAAGCTCCATCAGAGTCCAGGCCTCGAGCAACGTGGGTCATCCTCAGAATTTCACCTAGCAGAATCCAGTTGAACTAAACTTCAGTCACCCAATTAAATTTATTTTTAGTGTGTGTTTATTTGACCATGACCAAAACCTACCTGTAGCAAACTCCACCTGTGTCTCTCGCCTGAAGACACCGCCTGTCAAGGTGTAACCGTTAGCAGCCTCTCCTATTTCCTGTGCAGTGGTCCAGTAGATGGGGTTCAGGATGGAGATGAGCTTCCTCATTGCAGGACCTTACAGTTAAATGTTATATATTCAGTTTTACAATCAAAGTTTAATGGAACTATGTACCGTTGAGTGAAAATATACAAATAAAGTTGTGTATTCAAGGCTGACCTAAAGTTCTTGGTACATTTGAAATAGTGGCTTTGATGGTTTTGCTGCCCGAGTTGCTGTCAGTGATTGTGGCATTTAGGAAGGCGATGCCAAACTCAATGTCATTAATGTTTCCTATGATGCTTCCTCGAGTTTTATGAGGCCCACCTGACAAACAGAGAAAATGTTTATGACTGTGAATACAGAAACACAAGGAACTTCAACAAATCAATCACAATTAATGGCCAGACAACACATACATAACAAGTATGTGACAACCTATTTGCAACTTAACATCCATATTTTACAGAGATAAATATTATCACATATGCAAATTTTAGATCATGTCATTACCTGGGCATGCCTGATTGTTGCACCTTGATAGCTGAGTGGGGTCACCTGGACAAAGCCGGCCACCATTACTGGGAGGCGGGTTATTACAAAGTCGGACACGTGTCCTTTCTCCTCCGCCGCAGGAAGAGGAGCATCCTCCCCAGGTCTGCCATAAGCTCCAGTTACCATCCACTGCAATACATCACAAAAACAGAGGATTTCATAGCAGTCAAGTAATTGTTAATACATGAAACCAAGACTAAGACGGTGTGGTACTGACTCACCAGGACAGTCTGCAGTGCTACATTTCTGCATCTGTGAATCGGCTCCTGCACAAGCTCTCCCACCATGAGAAGGTCGAGGGTTGTCACAGGTCCTGTAGCGCCTCATCTGACCTCCGTTGCATGTCTTGCTGCAGCTGCCCCAGCTACTCCACTGTCCCCAGTTACCATTGACTGACAAACAGTGAAAATAGAGAAATAAGGCAGAGCGAAAAATCTGTTTTCTTTACAAGTGCTTTATTTTTATCATTCAAAACTCACTCGGACAGCGGTCACTATTGCAGAAATCAGTGTGCACGTCATTTCCCTCACACTTTCTGCCACCATGCTGAGGGGCGGGGCTTGCACAGAGGCGTGCCCGCTGTCTGCTCCCCCCGCCACAAGAAACACTGCAGGGCCCCCAACTCATCCATGACGACCACTTTCCATCCACTGGAGAGCACAAAAACAGAAATATTAGAGGTTCAGATTATTTATAGTGGCTGTAATGACTGTACAACCACTTTCCATCAACAGTCATGGTACATATACAGAATATTACATTTTGAAGACTTATGTACAACTCCAATAAGTTTTAAAAATGTGAGTATGGGTAAAATAATCTATCAGTGGAACAAGGACTTAAAAAACAACAACAAAACAATAATAAGGAATTACTTACTTAAAACAAGTCCCTATATCTTGCTGAAAAGTTACTTGTAAGTCAGTTTTGTCTTATTTTAAATGTAAGATATATGCATTAGAAACTAGACCAAAAATACTTAGTAAGATTTTGCGTTTTTGTAGGGAAGGTCTGAGTTTACTTTAATCAATGTCTTTACTCCAACAGCCTCTTACCAGGACAGGGTTTCTCCTTGCAGACTTGTGATTGGGTGTCTGTGCCTTCACACTGCGGGCCGTCGAATGCTGGAGGAGGGTTGTTGCACAGTCGGATCCTGGATTGTACGCCCTTACCACAGGTCTCACTGCAGGGGCTCCATGACAGCCAAGAACCCCAGTTGCCCGTCACTAAGAACGCAAAACAAATTATGCTGAGTTGCAAGTGTTTCTCTAAGATGTAAACTCATCTAGTTTAGATATTTTAACTGTAAGCCTTCTAACCTGGACATGGTCTGATACTGCACATTATAGCTTCCACTGCCTTCCCCACACATGGCCTGCCCCCGTGCTGAGCTGGTGGGTTACTGCAGCTCCGGACCCTCGTTTTGTTGCCCTGGCCACAGGTTTGTGAACATTCCTCCCAGGGAGACCACTGAGACCAGTTGCCATCCACTTTGCAAACAACAAAAGTTTGGTTTTAGAATTTGTATTTGCACACAGACCAGAGCATTTTTCAAATATTATTAATAAAGCACCTGGACATGGTTTCCCCTGACAGCTGCGTGTTTCTGCGTCTGATCCTGCACAGTGGCGGCCTCCGTTAGCGGGTAACGGATTGTTACACCGCCTGACTCTTTTCTGGGTACCGGCACCACAGGACACACTGCAGATGCCCCACTCAGTCCACTCAGAATATCCACCATGAACTGCAAAATAAATCACATGCACACACTCATTTTTAATTTTATGATTTACAAACTCAGAAACTAAAGAAACTAAAGTTAACAGTTTTTCATAATCGTATAGTATTTAAACGTTTTCACCAAGTATAAATAAGTGGAATAATAATCGTCATCTTACCGCGGACAGTGAGAGCGACACTGACCACCACTGATCCGAGTAAGTTCCTGGCCACGCATTCGTATTCAGACGTGTCCTCCTTTTGGGCACTGGTGATCCGGAGGGAGCCATTCGACAGGGTAGAGAAGCGGTCGTTTGCCAGCAGGGGGCGTGCATGTTGGGTCCACTCTATCGTGGGTCCTGGCTCACCCTCTGCTTTACAGCTAAGAACCACAGTGGTACCTGCATCCACAACTGTTCCGACTGGCTCCAAAGTTATAACTGGTGCTCCTGATTGGAGAGGACATGTCTGTTAGATTAACTCTACCAATAACTCTTCTTTTTCTTTTTCTTCACAAATTAAATGTTTTTACAGCTAAACTGGAGTGAAAAAGGCAAAAGCTTACTCTGAAGTGTAAGGGTGACACTTCTTTCCACAACCCCAGCATCATTTGTTGCTACACACATGTAGCTGCCCGCGTCTTCACTCTGTCAAATACATTTTAAAGATGCATCAAATGCATCTTTTCATGCTACAACAATAAACGCCAATGTGTTGTATTCTTAAGTGAAAATACAACACAAAGTAGTGCAAAATCTAAAATGGAAGGAAACATTTTTTTCACAATTTTTACCAATAAAAGTCTGAAAAATGTGCCATGCATTTTTATGCAGCTCCCTACTCAAGAGTTTGTGTGGCCATCTTTTACTGCAAAATTACAAACAGAAAAAAAAGCAGTTAAGAAAATTGACTCAATTAAGTGTGCACATCTGGAAGTAAGCATGTTTGTTGTTTCTCAGTTAGGCCACACATTTTCCATTTTCTAATTTTTGAAGTATGATCAGTCAGCAGTGTTCCAGGAGCTCTTACAACTTGGGATATTGTTTTGCAGCGTAACCCTCCTTTAAGATTCTCTTCCTTGTATTTTGTTCAATAATGAATCTCTGACCAGCTGCATCATTCTGGACTCTAAAAACTGACTAGATTATATATGAAAACATTTGGTTGTCTTGGATTTTATTTAGGGGATCTGAATGCAAATGCGTGCAAAACTTTTTTTATACACAAAGGAAAAGTTGATAAACCACGTATCCCTTTCAGTCAGATTTTGATCTATTTTGTACATTACAATAAAACAGATTAATATATGTCCTTTTAAATTAGCAAAATGCAAAGAAGTTTTGCAAAGCTAATTTTTTTACACGTGTCATTTCCTACCACTGTGCCGTAGATGGCCAGGGAGCCGTTATCCAGCTGACGGATTCGGTTGTTGATCTGGATGTTTATGCCATTTTTGCTCCACTGGATAGTTGGCAGCGGGTCGCCTCGAACCTCACAGTTCAGAACAGCATTACCACCAAGAGGTTCAATTTGGCTGGCGTGAAGGTCCCCATCGATTATTGGAGGCTCTGGAGAATACATTAAGATACATTTGCTAGAATTTATTAGAAGATAAAACTAAAAGACGCACATTTTAGGAGAGTTAATGTGTGCTTCATGCAATATAAAAATAGACACGACTGTTAAAGGGAATATATAAATTTTTATCAATATTTGTCATTGTGATTAGACCACAAATATGATTTTTTCACCATTTTCCATAACTATTAAATGATCCATTCATAAAAATCTATTAATTCTCCCATTGTAGAAGTGTGATATTTTTCCTGGTAGTAAAAATTAAGCCTAGTATCAAAATAAGTTTTCTTTAACTATAAAACTAAACTATCTTTTTCAAAGAATCTAGAAGGTATGTTGGGGCGAAAATGTCTCCTTGGATTGCAATGTTGTTGTTTTTGGATTACCCCAAAACTGGATTTTAACTTCAGCCTCCACAAGCTCCTAATCTGGATTCTTTACTCACAACCTTTAACAGAACCTCACTTCAAAAACTCAGAACAATCCCTTTATGAATGTTTCATAAGAGTTTGGTTTACCTTTAACATAGACGAATCCCAGGGACTTGATAGTCCCCACTGTGTTTTCAGCTACACATGTGTAGGTACCAGTGTCTTCTTTACTTACTCTCTCTATCACAAGCTCACTGTGACCATTCACATGATTATAGTGGACTAAAGCAGTGGGACAAGCACAAAGAAAACACATTTAAAGGCGTTACAAAGAAACATCTAAAAGAATGACAATACCAACCAATTTTGTAATAAATCGTACCTGGGATATTTTTGTTGTTCATGATCCATTTAATGGTGGGTGTTGGGATTCCACTGACACCACAGGTCAGCACGAGTCGCTCTCCTTTGTTGAGAGAAACATCTGTGAGCAGTTTGGTGAAGGAGGGGTGAGAATGAACCGACAGCGTCACCGTCCTGCTGTCCTCCCCGACTGAATTCATTGCGACACAAGTATAACTGCCGGCATCTTCAGGCTGGTATATTATTATTTAAAAAAAACAAAACAAAACACAACATTCTTGTTAACCCACAAAAATGCACAAGAACTTGTGTGAAGAAATGAGTAGAAACACAAACATTTCCAGTTAAGCCTGGTCTGTGTGTTTTCATACCTGCGTGCTGTCAATAATCAGCTCCCCGGATGGCAGGATGGTGAAGTCCCCTCGGCTTTCGCTGAGAGGATTCCCGTCTTTTTTCCAGGACAGTTCGGGTTGTGGGATGCCCTCCGCCGCACACATCAGCTGAGCCTGACTTTTTTCCACAACAACCACCTCCTGTTTTCCACCACTGATAGAAGGAGGAACTATGACATAAAAAAATTTTAAAAATAAATAATAATAATAATAATAATAATAATAATAATAATAATAATAAAGGACAGGAATGTATTTCCTTCCGAAAGTGTCAGAACCTTCAGTAAATAAATTGATTTACAATTTTGGAGTTTCTTTGGGCATCCCTATAATAATATTGAGTGGAGATGAACTGATACCCCAGTTTTCTGACTGATCTATAAAGTTTTAATCTGCCAGTTCTGGAAGTCAGCCAAGCATGTCATAGAAAGTATACTGTCTGGGCTTCTACTACCTTCTTTTTAAACACCATTGATGACAAAAGTCCAAGAGTCCTTCAGTAACTCTGTAAACATTTTAAGGAAGGCCTTCATTTCACCAACCTACCATTCAGGTCAGATTGGTGGATTTTGAATGCTGCTTAATCAACTAAATTTACCACAGAAGATTTTAATTGGGAGATTATGTGATATGCAGAAATGTGCCTCAGTACCACATGGCAACCCAACTCACGTTACTGTTAGGTCAAACAGCCAATTTCTATTTTTTCTTCCACAAACTTAATTTCGGTGTCCAGGAATACAAATAACTTGAATACAATGTGCATAGTTATGAGAGCTTGTATCTCATTAGGTTATCAGTAAGTTATCTAGTTGGATGTGAAAGCTCTTATGGTGCATTCATTGATTAGAAAGAAATTGGGATTTTTGATTTCCCGACCAGCCATTCGATTGTTAATGCCAATCAAAATAAATAACATCAATGATTTTTCATCGGATCTCTACATGACATTACTATTTTCTCTAAAAATCCAGCTAGGAATCAGATCTAAAACATAAAAGCACCACAAAGTTGTTGTTTTTTATCTCTGAATAATAACTTTAAGTTTCCAACTTACTCTGTACAGTAAGTGTCATATCCAAGCTGTCAGTGCCGGCAGGATTGGCAGCAGTGCAAGTGTATCTTCCAGCATCGCTCTGCTGAACGAAGGTGATCTGGAGGGATCCTGAGCTGAGCAGCCGCTGGTGTCCGGAGTCACTCAGCAGCTGCCCGTCTTTGTGCCATGTGATGGAGGGCGGAGGCGATCCTGTAGCTTCGCAATGAAGAGTCACAGAGGAGTCCAAAAGTGCAAGTAACTCCTGAGTCTCTGAACGGATCACTGGAGTAACTACAAACAGAAAGTTCATTTACTCAGACATTAGAAAGTGTGATCAGAAAACTAATGGTATAACAGTGCCTTGATTGATTAAAGATATAACGTGTTCAAATATAGAGTAAATCTGCTAGAGATTTGTGTGAGAAAAGTGAAAATTAGCTGATTTAATCGACATCACCCACCTTGCACTCTGACTTTGGTCTTGCCCAGTGCAGTGCCTGCAGGGTTTTGTGCTACACAAATGAAGGTCCCAGAGTCTGCGAGAGACGCCTTGGAGATCTGGAGACTTCCATCAGGAAGTATTGTGTAACCTCCACCTAAAGCAAAACAAGAGATTTATGGCTGTGCTTAATGTGGAGTAGAGGAAAAAATGCAGGTTTTGACAAAAGAAAATCTGCCAGGCATTTGCATTCAGTGTACTCCAATACTCGTGAATAAAATCAAATTCCTGTTTGGGAAGCAACATCAACTTGTGTGTAACTTATTGTCATAATAAATCCAGGTGTTCTGCGAAGGTCTCAAAAGGTTTTCCAGAGAACAATAGTGAGTAAAAGAGAGAGGAACACACCAGTAAGGTCAGGGGATAAAATTACAGAGAAGTTTAAAGCAGGGTTATGATTCAAAACTATATTGCGAGCTTTAAACCTGTCATGGAAAACAGTTCAGTCCATCATCAAATAAAGGAGACTGTGTTTCACAATTGCAAAATTGCCAATAAATGTCTGTCTAGTGAAAACTTAGAGTCCAGCCAGGGAGAGCTTTAATTAGAGGACAGGTGAGCCATGGGAACTTTGGAGGAGCTGCAGGGATTGACAGCTCAGATGGGAGAATCTGATGACTGATGAATCTGATCAGTTATTAGTTGTGCAGTCCAGTAATCAGGACATCATTGAGTATTGTCATGAAAAATGACAGAAAAACAGAAAGAAAGGATGAAAACGTATACAACCTCTCAATAAAAACATTATAGTTTATGGTGGTACTGCAACAAAATGTGGAAATATCTCCAGGGGTATTAATATTTTTGCATGGGACTACAGAAGAAGTGATTACCAGTGGCGGGTATGTTGATGCCCTCCTTCTGCCAGGTAATGGAGGGTCTGGGTGAGCCTGTGGCTCTGCAGGGCAAAGTAACGGTGCTGTTGTAGATCACATCCAGTGTTGCGGGATGGGACTGGATCACCGGCAGCTCTGAAGAGACGAACGGAGAAAAGACGACGGTGCTACTCATCATCTTTCAAACTCTACAGTAAAAGTGCTTCGTAGTTTTAGAGTTTATATTTTAGGTGTAATTATGACTGCCTTGCGTCCAACTTAACTTAGAAATCAGTTAGAAATAAATCTGAAACAATAATAATAATAATAATAATAATAATAATAATAATAATAGGGTAGCAATAAAACACTTTGGCATTTAATTATACATTTTAGAGGTTTCTCCTTCAAAATAAGGTTTTTGAAAAAGTTGTGCAAACGAATTTTGAGTAATATTTGCAGTGTTGTTTGACTTCTCAATAAATCAATAGGCTTCATGGAGCCACTTAAAAATGTAGCTCATGAACGCATAATGTTGATTTCTTTCAAAAAAATCCAACAGCTTATCCCTTATTTGGCTGAAGAATTTGTGCTTGTAGTGTGTATTAACTTCATTAATAAAGTACTTATAAAGCTCGTAATAGTCTCCATACCCTGCACTGTTAGCTGCACATGTCTGTGTGTGGAGCCAGCAATGTTTTTGGCCATGCAGGTGTAACGTCCAGCATGACTGAGCTGAGCAGCAGGGATCTGGACTTGACCTGAGGGACACAAACAAACCGATATGCTTCACATCAGTTACAAAAGTTCAGATGAATCATACCCAACAAGCTTTTAAAATGACAAAGAGCATAAATAATTTAGTGGACTAATATTGAAATATTAAGCTAACCTTATAGAATATGTTTTGCATGAATAAAAGTTTAACCTGTTGGCAAAATGTTGTATCCTTCCCCTTTATTGAGAAGCTTCATGCCGCCTTTGCTCCAGTGGATTGCAGGTGCAGGCACCCCAGTTGCAGTACAAGCAATAACCACCGGGGACAGTCTTGTCACAACTATATCAGTGGGTTCATCTGCTATAGATGGAGGAACTAGGACAACAAATTATTTTGTGGAATTAAAAAACATCTTGAGCTACAAAACTCAATAAAAATAATGACAAGAATGATGAAATCTAAACAATTGTTTTTCTCACCAATAACTGAAAGAGTAATTAATCTGGATTCCTCTCCAGCTTCATTAGAAACCACACATTTGTACTCTGCAGTGTCCTCCACTGTAGGAGCTATAATCACCAAGGAGCCTGATGATAGCAATCTAAAAAGTTATTAGGAGAAATAAATATTTTTAAGAAAATGCATGGTAAGAAGTTGTAATTAACTACAACCTGCTGTAAATAATAAATCTGTAAATAATAAATCTCCGCATGTGACTGCAAAGTGCTTTGGGGTCGTCTGGACTTAATACAGAGCTATAAAATACAGGCCATTTACCATAAATGTATAACTACTTTGAAAACAAACTACATAAAGGAGCTATGCTAAAGTAAAAGTATTCACACACTCTTAACTTTGCCACATTTATTTTATTAGGATTTTATGTGAAAGAGCTAGAATTTGGAACATAATGTTGAAGTACAAGCAAAAGGATCCATATTTTTCTTTCTTTCTTTATCTTTCCTTTTTTTTTTTACAAATAAAAATCAAAAGCCTCTTGGGGTATGACTGTTCCACCTTTTCACATCTAACAGCAGACATTTCTGAACACTTTCCTGCAAAAGAGCTCGAGATCAGTCGCGTTGGTTGGAAAGTAGCTTCAGGTCTGGAATTTGACTCGGCCAACAGTACACATAAAAATGATTTAACCTAAATTATTCCATTGCAGCTCAGAGTGTGTTTTAAGCCTTTGCCTCCAGCTGGAAGGCAAAACGCTGTGCCAGTTTTAGGACTTGCAGCCTGCAACAGATGTGCTACTATTTGTAAGTTTCATCAGACCAGAGCAGCTTCTTCTACATGTTTGCAATGTTCCCTGGTGCATAAACTTTACTTTGGACATCTTGACCATAAACATCTCTGCCACTCTTCCATTAAGGCCAGGTTTGTTAAGTGCACAATCAAAAGCTGTCATGCTGTTGTTCAACCTGAGCTGTGCATCTTTGGAGCTTTTCCAAACTTTATGAGCCGCTTGGATACTTGTCTGATTAATACATTTTTTATGATGTCCTGTAATTTTTGGTGGATGATTATGTTTTGTTTGTAAAACACTATATTCCTTTTTCATAAGATTCAATGAACAGCATATTTTGAGATTTACAAATCTTGTGGTTCTTTTATTGCTAACCTAATCCTGCTTTAAAGTACATGCAAGCAGACTCTGTTTATAAATTGGAGGCCTTCCAGGCGCAGTTGGTTGCTTTAAATTTTTTTTTATTTAGAAATATCAGAGTAAGGGAGCTTACTCCCTTGTAGTGTATGCCTGAAACACACACTACAATTTTATTTACAAAATATGTAAAACAATGTACAATTTTACCTCAAAGCTACACGTCATTCTGTGTTGCAATGTGCACAACGAATCCACCAAAGCTTGTAGTCATATTCTGACAAAATGTGAAAAAGTTCAAGAGGTATGAATACTTTTGCAAAGAACAGTAAATCCAAAAATAACCTTTCACACAACATGCAAAGAGATACATGGTTTAAAAAAGATTTATGTTTTATGAATGAGTAAAGAGTGGTAGGAAACCTGAATGGACCTGTACATGTTCTGATTCTGCTCAGTACTGATGGGTCGATCATTCTTCAGCCAGCTGACGGTGGGTTTGGGAATGCCGGTGGCCTCACAGGGTAAGGTGGTCTGAACGTTGACAATCACCGTCACATTGGTGCGACTGCTTGCGATAGAAGGAGGCACTACAAGATGAGAGGAAAGAAATAGTAGTGACTGCAGCTCTGCTTAACTTTGCTTTGTTCATGCATAACTATTGCTCACCATAAACCTGAAGATCAACTCTCTTGCGCTGTGTACCAGCCGGATTTGTTGCCATGCACAGGTAGCGCCCGGTATCTGTCACCTGAGATGAGGGGATGTGTAAAGATCCATCCACTGCAAATGTATATCTGGATAAATATTAACAAATTAGACATCGATATGGACATTAAAATACTGTAATATTTTAATGTAATACAAGAAGACGGTTTAGGAGAACAAGTTGTACCTGGGGTTATTTCCTGCTATTATTGCTCCATTTTTCCTCCAGGTGACTCGAGGCGGTGGCACTCCGCTAACCACACATTCAAGAGTCGCTGGCTTGTTGATGTGTCCCACCACCATCTGAGGGCCGTCCTTGATAGTTGGAGGTACTGATAGGATAGATGTTCATATTACTAAAATAGTTTGACTTTTCATAAGACAAAATGTCCAATTTTATTGTGATTTTGTTTTGTTTACTTCTTAATGTCTCAAACTATTGTCTTTATTTACCGTTAACAGTCAGGTTAAACAGTCGAGTGGTCTTGCCCGCGATGTTACTCGCCACACAGGTGTACTGAGCTCTGTCCGAGAGAGCCGCCATGTTGATTTGTAAATAGCGTCCACTGGACAGAACACGAAGCCGTGGTGATTTCTACACGTGTGAAAGACATGAATACAAATGTAAGACAGAGTATGCATTGTATATTTGACATCAATACATAGTTTCTATTTCACTTGCATTAATATTACACATTTTTATGGGTATGCTGATACACTGTGCTTCTCTATTAAGGTACAAACTAACCAAGAAGAATTATGATCTATTCTAGTAATGGTTTACGCTACTGACCTGGAGTGGTGTGCCATCCTTGAGCCAGGTCAAAGTTGGAGGTGGAACAGCATCAGACTTGCACTCCAGAGTTACCTGACCCTTCTGCAGCACTGACAGATGCTGAGTTGTGCTTTCTCCAGAAATGTTAGGGGGAACTGAGAGGAGCAACACCAACAAAAAAGGCCAGATGCTATTTATAAATACAATTTTAAGTCTTTCCTTTAAATATTGATAATAGTAGCCATGGCTTTCATCAAATCCTTTTTTTTTTTTTTTACAATATTTATTTACTGGTCAAGGCTGAACAATAGACCAAATTATAATAAGTTAATGTTACAAACTAATTTGATCATTTTTTAGTTGTGATGTTGGTTGTAACACCAGCGCCTGTTAAACATTTACAAGAGTCGTGTTGATATGACAAGAAATTAGCTTTGTAAACTACAGAATGGAGTAATAATCACATTAATCTGAATTGTCATTAAACATGTTTCCATTAACGTTATTACAATTATAATAAAAGCAGTTCCAGTTGTAGTTGAGGAGACCCAGTACTAACACACTCGATGTAAAACAGCTGAAACACTGGGTGCCTTTAAATCTCAACTTAAAACCCACCTGTTTAGAGTTGCTAATGGCTAAATTAGGGTTAGAGTGGGTTTTGATGTCTTCAATGTTTTTGATGTTTTTATCTTTAGTTTTTATGTTTTCGATGTTTTTAATGTTTTTATCTTTACTTTTTGTCTAGTTATTAACTTCTTATTCGCTTTCACACTGTGAAAGCGATATCCCCCCGGAAAATGTCCCAGTTCAACGAATCTATATCTAGGGGTGTGAGAATCCTTGTTAAATGACGTTTAACTAAAGTCCTACAGGGTTTAGAGTCCCAGTTGACGGCGTTTCAACTAAAAACCTAGAGGTTGGAGTCCTTGTCAAACGGTGTTTTTGACTAAAGTCCCAGAGGGTTAGAGTCCCAGTTAAACGACATTTAACTGAAGTCCTAAAAAAGGTTTTAATGTTTTTATCTTTTTCAAAATGTCTCTCTTTCTCACTGTTTTTTCAATGTCACATGCTGTGTTAATTTTAATTATGTGAATGCCTTGCTGCTGAAATGTGATACAAATAAAATTTTATTGATTGATTGATTGATTGATACCGGCAGCGCCGTCCAGAACTGTGGTCAATGTAGTTCTGATCGGTAATTATGAAATATTACTGAGGAATCAATATTTCTGATGATATGCAGAAAGCATATTTTTAGTATACTGCCTGTATGCTTTGGATAAACATGTGTTTCTGTTTCACCAATATCCTCTCAATGTTTGGATTTTTTCTTAAAATTGTAAAGTTTTTTTGTTGTTTTGAAGATTCAAAACAACACAGCAGGTAAAATACTCACCATGCACTCGAACCAGGAAATCTTTGTCATCATCTCCTGCTGGACTGTTTGCTAAGCAGCTGTATCTGCCTGTGTCCTCCAACTGTGGAGGAAAAAGTTAATTTTTTAACATTTTTACAATAATACAACATATGCTGTGACAAAAAGAGGTAGGATTTCACAGTTTAAATCTGGGGAGACCCACCTGTGCTGCGGTAACACGGAGTATCTCTCCCCCATGGAGAAGATGCAGGTTTTCTGTCTGTGGGAGTGGGCGTTCGTCCTTCAGCCAGGTCAAAGTGGGTGTTGGGATACCGGTGGCCTCACAGAGTAACTCCAGGACATTATTCACCACTACAGAAACCTCTTCTGGTTGATCAGAGCTCCTGATGCGCGGAGGATCTGAAAAAGTAAGCAAAATAAAACTAAAACAAAAGCTGAAAAGAAAAAATAGAAGCTAGAGAATAAAGTTTGCTTTCACTTACCCAGAATGTTTAGGTTAAAATGGCGGCTTGCTTGACCAGCATTGTTATTAGCCACGCAGCTGTAGCGTCCTGTGTCATTAACTTGGGCCTGGCTGAACCGTAAGGTTGTGTTAAAGCCCAGGAGACTGATTCTGCGGTCAGCCATTAATGTTTCTCCATCTCTGAGCCAGGAAATGGTAGGAGTTGGACTCCCATCAGCAACACAGAGCAATGATGCCAAATTTCCTCTGATGACAGTCACATCTTCTGTGGTTCCTGCTCCTTCCAGACCAGGAGGAACTGACGGTGAGAATTTAAAAGCTCATTACCGGCCGGCTCTTCATTTCACCTTGAGAAACCTAAACGTATGAACAAATACACTTACCGTGAACCTGTAGGTTGTACTGTCTGTTGTCCACTCCTGCTCTGTTAGATGCCACACATGTATAGCTTCCACCATCAGACACTTGGATTCGGTTTATCCTGGTACACAAAGGGACAAAATGTTCCATCATGAACACTTTCATATCTACAAATGACTACACTGTAGTTCAAATGTTTGAACAGTAAATACATCCACAACCCTTGAACTTGTTCGTGTTCGATACATTAGAAAATCTTTGAGTATTGTATGTCTATTTTTTTGTCAAAGAACAACAGAATGGAACATACAGGACAAAGGCAACCACCTGCCTTCAAAATTTATCTAAATAGATAGCATCTGTGTGTAATTTAAAGCTGCAGTATGTAATTTTATAAAAATTGTTTTTTTTTTTACATATTTATTAAAGCTGTCACTATGTTGTGACAGTCTGTGAAAAAACTAAAATCTAGCTTCTCTGGTTCCTTGTGCCAAAATGTGAAAAAAAATTCAAGTGGGAACTTTTACAAGGCATTGGAAACCTATTATTTAATGATTACAGCTTTTACAAAAACACATTCTAAGATAACGGCTCTTTTTACAAATATATTAAACACAATATTTCAGACAACATCTTAGGCAAAAATCCCCAGAAAACTAATAAGCCTTCTTTATGTTCCCTGACCACTGACCCACCGGAGAACTTGTCCGGCAGAGAGAAGTCGTATGTTGGAGGAGACTGGGAGAGGCAGCCCGTTCCTCAACCAGTTCAGTTGCGGCCGAGGTGACCCAGTAGCAACGCATTCGATACTGACAGAACTGTCCAGAACTGCGGTCTGATCCTCACTGCTGCCGAGAATGGATGGAGGAACTGAAAGAAGACAAATTTGAGGTCAAGCAATAGATTACATATACACTTTTAAGTTTACAATAAGGAATTAAACCCACCATATACATGTAAATGAAATATTCTGTCCTCTTCTCCAGCAGCATTAGAGGCCACACAAGTGTACTTTCCACTGACAGCAGGGTCCGCTTGGGTCACGGTTAGAGTATCACCATGTGGACTGACCCTAGAGGAAAAGACAGAGATGTTTTACATTTTTAACACATTAAAAGCAGAGAAACCAGTGACTGTGGCTCTGTGGGAAGAGTAGTCGTCTTGTGATCGGAAGGGTGCAGGTTTGATGCCAGCTTCCTCCTGCCACATGTCGATGTGCCCTTGGGCAAGGAACTTAACCCCAAATTGCCTATCGATCTGGGTATTGGTGTATAAATGTGAGTGCAAATGGGTGAATGTGACTCTAGTGTA
>NW_028263377.1:2619606-2625536 GCF_051168715.1 Poecilia mexicana
GAAGCTTCGAGGCAGGTAAATTGTTTTTGTTGTTGGACTTGTTTTTTTATTTCAAATTGATTAACAAGTATACAATGTTTATAAGAAGGTTAATATACGTAGGAACTCAAAGTCATATTCAACTCTCTTCACTTTTATTTGAAGCACTGACAGTGAATTTACTGGATAAAGTAAACATTACACCCCAACATGATCACGACTGATCTGAAGAACGTAAACGTTAACAAATATGTTCAGTTTCTGTTAGGAATTCAAACCAACAGGAAGGATTTTAAAATCCATCAGGGGTTTGAGAATTTTGAAACCCACCAGGATTTTCAGGAAGATTTTGAAACCCACCAGGATTTTGAGGAGGATTTTGAAATTCCTCAGGATATGGAGGAGGCTTTTGAAACCCACCAGGATTTTGAGGAGAATTTTGAAATTCCTCAGGATATGGAGGAGGATTCTGAAACCCACCAGGATTTTGAGGAGGATTCTGAAACCCACCAGGATTTTGAGGAGGATTTTGAAACCCACCAGGATTTTGAGGAGGATTTTGAAACCCACCAGGATTTTGAGGAGGATTCTGAAACCCACCAGGATTTTGAGGAGGATTTTGAAACCCACCAGGATTTTGAGGAGAGTTTTGAAACCCACCAGGATTTTGAGGAGAATTTTGAAACCCACCAGGATTTTGAGGAGGATTTTGAAACCCACCAGGATTTTGAGGAGGATTTTGAAACCCACCAGGATTTTGAGGAGGATTTTGAAACCTACCAGGATTTTGAGGAGGATTTTGAAACCCACCAGGATTTTGAGGAGGATTTTGAAACCCACCAGGATTTTGAGGAGAGTTTTGAAACCCACCAGGATTTTGAGGAGGATTTTGAAACCCACCAGGATTTTGAAACCCACCAGGATTTTGAGGAGGATTTTGAAACCCACCAGGAGTTTGAGGAAAGTTTTGAAAACCAACAGGAAGTGGAGCAGAGTTTTGATTAACCATCATGACCGGATTAGCCTGCACATTGACCACAGTTGGGGGCTGCATCGTCACGGGCTGCTGCATCACAACAACGAGAGGAGTTCTCTCCTTCAGCTCACGATGCATCTGGCACCAGGAGCACCAGACACAGCAACATGAAGTCAAAATGTCGCTGTAGAGGGAACCCTGAAAGCAAACACATGAAAAATGCTTTATATCATTGCATTTCAAAATAAGGTCAGGTGAGTCTAAAATACATCATACCTTTAATCCACGTTTGTTACGAATGGAAGCCCTCAAAGACAACGCTACAGGGGGAATAACGAAAGGAACCCCACACACTACAACTGTAGATGAAACCAGCATGTCACATAAAGGCAGACAGGGGCTCTCTCCAAATCTTCTTGAAACAGTGCAGGTAAGGAAAGGACAGCACCAGAAGCCATAGCAACCTGGGGAACATACAAACAAAGTAATTCACAGCAAATGATACAAGATGACTGGAAGACTCATTTAATTTTAAAGAAAAGAGAGAATGAATCTTACAAGTATTGGCATCTTCAAAGCAGTCAAAGAGACCACTCTTCCATTGTTTTAGGGGAGTTTCTGTCATCTTATCCTGAAGTTTTATGTGACCAGGAAAAACTCAGTCAGCTCTAAAGTTTCCTGCCATGCAACACACTGTAATACAAGACATGAAAATGTATGATTTATTTTTCAGAAACAAATGAGGTTAATAGTTTTGTTTAGAAGTATGATATGAATTAGATTTTGGTTAAGGTTAGGTATAGTATTGGCTAAGGTTAGAGAAGATGTTTGGCTTTGGCATAAATGCAGTTACTAAAATGAATGAAAGTCAATACAAAGTCCTAATATTGATAGAAATACAAATGTGTGTGTGTGAGATGTCGATTACTGGCATAGGCAGCCTTAAAAGGCCTATGATCCATCCAGGTATAACCCAAATCCCTTAGCCCCAAGACCTATTCCTTCCCACCCAGAGCCACACACAACAGCCCACTAAGCCTCAGCCACCAAGACCCCTGGCCCACCCACCAGGCCAGGGATGCAGGAGAGGCACCCCCACCTGGCACACAGGCATCCATGTGACCAGGAGCCAGAGGAGGCCCCATCCCGCCCACACCATTGAACTAACTTATTATAACAGAGGATATATAGTTTAACCTGTTGGGGAAATAAAGAAAGCAAGTTGTGTGACTTGTCAAGCTTCCTTTCTTCTGGGAGATCAATGGTAAGATAATGCTCTCAAAAAAATTCCCACATGTGTGCATGATAATGGATGGATGGATGCATAACAATGATCTTTTCATTTATTGTTTTACTTCCAAAGTAAAAAATGTCTTTTAATACACATTATTATTATCATCTCAAGACACCTGAAATTTTAGTTAACATGCTTCAGACTCTAATAAATGTTCTATTCACTGAAAATATTACTTTTAGAACATTTCTTTGTCCAACTTTGAACAAGTGCATAATTTATTTGAATACTACCAGCAATTTTTTTTTCACTCTAACTATTCTGTTTTTAATGTGACAACAAACTAGGTCACCTGAGCCAAGCCCATATGTAAAATTGATACCCAAATCAGCAGGCAAATAGGGACAGTGCTTGCTGGCAAGGGCGAAGGAGTCTGTCATTGGGGGGGATGCATATCGGAAACCTGACAGATCAGAAATGTCATAAACAATTGTGCCATCAACAAGTCAGTAACGCGTTTCTCTAATCCGCCCCCTTGTTTCAGTAACAAGTATTCTAACACATTACCATTTACAATCCAATAATCAGATAATCAGATTAAAGTTATGCATCCAAGTAGCAAAATGACTGAACACTCACTTCATCATTTGCCTCACAACTAGCAAGCTAAATACTCTGGTAGCACACACAGGCTACCAGATTGTGATATATTTTATTGGTCAAAAGACTTGATTATTGGTCAAAATGCACTGATATACGTTGACTGGCAAATGAACAGATTCTGCCTCGTTCTAAAACCAAAGTAAAAAAAACAGCTCATAAAATAGGACTCAGCAGTTTTAAACTCAATACATCAGTTTGATCAACAAAATAATAAAAAAATATAATATAATATAATATGTTAAGTGGTGGGCTGCACAGTGGCGCAGTTGGTAGAGCTGTTGCCTTGGAGCAAGAAGGTTCTGGGTCTTTCTGCAGGGAGTTTGCACATTCTCCCTGGCATGCATGGGTTCTCTCCGGGTTCTCCGGCTTCCTCCCACAGTCCAAAAACATGACTGTCATGTTAATCGGCCTCTCCAAATTCTCTGCAGGTGTGAGTGTGTGTGTGTGTGCATGGTTGTTTGTCCTGTGTGTCTCCGTGTTGCCCTGCGACAGACTGGCGACCTGACCAGAGTGACCCCGCCTCTCACCCGGAACGTTAGCTGGAGATGGGCACCAGCACCTCCGGACCCCACTAAGGGTCAAGGGTGTACAGAAGATGGATGTTAAGTGGTCGAGTATGATCAGATGTTGTGTAGCCATTATTGCTCACTTTAAATTTTGTTTTTATCTCACTTCATTTTGTGCTGTTGTTTCAGTCTCATTCTGATGAAATAAAACATTGTGACTAGAGTAGCTAACTTTTAGACAAAGTTAGCAGTAAAATTTTGGACATGTGACTATTCCTGAGTTAAAACAACGGCTAACCAAAAAGATTTAGTTCTATATACGAAAGTAAACTGACAGCAAGATATCATAAACAAGCGATATTCATGGCAACATTCCCGACAGACGGTATACCTCATTGAAACGGAGCTTCGGGCTACCGCTGCCTCCTCCCGCCTTCACTCTGAGCTGTTCAGGGGGGGGGACGGAAGCTCTGTGGTGCGCCTTCAAAATAAAAGTACGCGAGTGGTAGATTTTTAAAATTCTTCGCAAATGCGCTGAAATTATTGGGGGTGCCGAATGTGACTGTCTCCTACGGTGGCCGACAGGTGCAAATGCGCACCAAAAGAGAAAACATGCAAACAAAAGAAAAGACACACCCCCGAATCAAATGCAGCAAACAAAAAAGAAAACACCCCCGAATTAGAAAACACCCCCGAATTAGAAAACACCCCCGAATTAGAAAACACCCCCGAATTAAATGCAGCAAACAAAAAAGAAAACACCCCCGAATAGAAAACACCCCCGAATTAGAAAACACCCCCGAATTAAATGCAGCAAACAAAAAAGAAAACACCCCCGAATTAGAAAACACCCCCGAATTAAATGCAGCAAACAAAAAAGAAAACACCCCCGAATTAGAAAACACCCCCGAATGAAATGCAGCAAACAAAAAAGAAAACACCCCCGAATTAGAAAACACCCCCGAATTAGAAAACACCCCCGAATGAAATGCAGCAAACAAAAAGTGTTGAAAACGGAAGTGCTCCAGACCACTATGCGGAGTCTAACAAAAAATAGCTGTGTCCGAATTCAGGCTCTGCATCCTTTCAAGGGCCCTGAGAAACTGATCCTTCGAAGCATAGACATAATAAAAGAGTACCCCCCCCCCCCCCCACGATTGGCTGCTCCGGCGCAAATACACTTTGCTTTGCTCAACCAAAACAGCAGAAGATGCCTTCAGCACTGCGGAATATTGTTGATCGGATCGACGGACTACTGACGTGAGGGCTCGACAGACTTTTCGCAAGTAAGATGGACATATTACTGTGTATTTTTGTGATTAGAATATTACTATACTGTATTTATGTCCACTGGCGAAATACCAGCTAATGCTAGCTATAGTGCTTGGTGTTCAGCCCCCGCTCTGACAGCTAACCGAGATTCCGTAAATCTTAAAATGTTTCAGTCATTCTCCAACATTTAGATTATCTGATACAAGAGCCTACTATAGAAATGAAACAATATTATAAAAATCATAACATTCACCAGCGAAGTTTACACAGATGACAATGGCTATTATTTAATTATTTAACTCAGTCAACGTAGGATAACTCGAAAATGTCCCGTTTTTGTTTTGAAGGTTTCCTACGACGTGAGGAAGAAGGGAGAGACAGATTCACTGCACAGCACGGATGAATATCGTATCGGATTTTGGACCCAATCTCAGCTGCTGAATCACTCTTAAACCAGAACTCGTAGGCTGGAAAACAATATATATATATATATATATATATATATATATATATATATATATATATATATATATATATATATATGTGTGTGTGTGTGTGTGTGTGTGTGTGCGTGCATAATCATGCATAGCCTAATGTATATTATTCAGTATTAATGATTATTTATTTATGTTTGTATACTTATATAAGTATGTATTGATAACACGAGAGCGGTCCATTAGGCGTCTGTCCTTTTATTATGTCTATGTGAGAAACGGCCCGATCTACAGAAGACGGATCCTTCGAAGGCCACGAATATGGACGACCAGAAGAGAGAAGCTGTAGCCTCCGGCTAGCTGCCTAGCCTCCATCTCGGCGTTATGTTGCTTAGCAACCGTGACAACGTGAAGCACAGAGCAACGAAGTAAAAAAAACGGACTCAGTTGTTTTTTACTCTTTATTTCTGTATTATTCTTCACCTTTTGTAATAAAAGTTGTTCCATAGTAAAAAGAAAATCTGTCTGATTCTAAAATGTTTAATGTATACAAGGGATATTATTCATTTTCAAATACTCTCCAGATCTCAGGTAGTAAGACATTACAGTTAAATAAACTATGTTTGAAGGCTTAACTTTAATCAGTCAAACCCATTTGCTCAGGAATAAATTAAATACTTTATTAATATCTACATGGAGCGCCCGGCCAGCTGACAGCTTGCGAGTGAAGCTGGCTGTTAATGCAGCGGGAGAAGACATCTCCGAAAACGTCGGAGCAATATTGGAAGTAGGTGATTTATTAATGAACCGAGCAGATATTTCAGATCTATACATCTACATTCTCGCCTAAAAACATTGTAAAAAAT